>NC_087152.1:36034316-36054316 GCF_035594125.1 Scylla paramamosain | reverse complement strand
TGTGTGTGTGTGTGTGTGTGTGTGTGTGTGTGTGTGTGTGTGTGTGTGTGTGTGTGTGTGTGTGTGTGTGTGTGTGTGTGTGTGTGTTTATTTGTTTGTTTTTCGTTTGTTTGTTTATTTTTTTTTTATTTATTTTTATTCTTATATTTATTTATTTATTTATTTATCTATTATTATTATTATTTTATTTTATTTTATTTTATTTTGATAATTTATTTATTTTTTGGGGTGTGTGTGTGTTCGTCCGCTTAGTCTTCTCTACCCAAAACAAACGGAATTCTTAAGTCAGTGAGGAGGCAAGGTTAACTTTCAAGGCATAGTTGTTGGTTTAGCAGGGGAGCTGAGTCTGTGGTTAATATATGTTCTTGCTGGGCAGATCTGCAGTGTCCAGTACAGAAGATAACATCTCTTAATAAATCATGTGACGTTAGTTGGTGCAAAGTGAATACGTAGTTCAGTTTGCCAGAGTGAGACAGGCGTGATTCTGTGAAAATGGATATCCAGTCTTTTGATTTAATTTAATCTTGTTTTGTTTTCCTTCCTTCCTTCATTCATTCATTCTTTCAAACTTTCTTTCATATTTGCTTTCATTCTTTTATTCATTCATTCATTCACTCTTTCTTTCTTTTCCTTTCTTTCTTTCTTTCTGTCTTGTGAGCATGAATAAGGAGGTTGTGCCGTGTCCCTCTAGAAAGTTATTTATCCCTTTATTTCTACTGACAATTTTCGAACTTCATGCAGTCGCCGGTTGTTAGTCAGTCTAACTTGAGATTATTCTTATCCCTTCACCACAAAAATAGGTATCATTGTAAACTCAGTATAATCATTTAGTGTTACCCAGAATGAAATGAAATTGATTGTGTGGTGCAGAAGAGGCTCGTGTGCGTGTGTGTGTATCTGTGTGTGTGTGTGTGTGTGTGTGTGTGTGTGTGTGTGTGTGTGTGTGTGTGTGTGTGTGTGTGTGTGTGTGTATCACGTGGATAGTCTTGCCAGCTCACCTTGGCAATGAATGATTGGAAACTGCAATGTTGCCTGTCAGGAAATCTTTGAAAATATACATTTGTGATACAAGTGACGGTGAATGGAGTAACTGTAAGGAATCAAAGTGTGTAAAGCTACGGTGAGAAAATATGTCTATGTTCTTGATTTCCTTGCCTTTAAATGACAAGACTGGGCTCACACACCTTAACCCTTCGGTAGCTGTTGGCACTATGGCACTTGTGTCTTGAACCGAGTCACCCTGAAGGGTTTCACTGAGCCACAAGAAGACTACAGGCAATAAAAAACTTGGAATTAGTCATTTATTCCTTTCATTGCAAGTGGTGTCTTTGGAAATCTTACCCCAGACTTTTTTTATGTGATAGGGGCTCTGGGCAAAGGCTATAAAAGTAGAGAAAAAGCCCATTGATGTGCCAGGCCCTAAAAAAACAGAGCCAGAATGATTATAAAATATTGGAGAAGTGTCTTGAAACATTCCTCTTGGATGAATTTAAGTCACAGGCACGGGGAAATATTGAAATAGACTGGAAGTTCTTGAGTTCAGCAGTACATTTTCACCAGACTATTTCATTATTAGGCTAAAAGTGAAACCATAGCAGTGAGAAGGTTGCAAGTTACAACTGGCGTTACACTCAGCGCCCTGTACAGCTCAGTGAATGGCTGGTGGAGACATTTCGTGTTTATGCCAAAAATTATGCCTTTCAACACCATTCCCTGAGTCACGCTCGTGGGAGGGAGGGCGAGGCGGGCCGGATTAGTGCGTGCGAGCATCCGTGTGTGAATGCACGAGAGCGCCAGCGTACAATAAGACACAGCCACTTAAAAACAATAAGGTTGCTCTTGTTTTGTTTATACACCAGCACAAGGAGGTGGTAGTGATGGTGGTGGAGGGGCAGGGGCAGGGGCGCGTGTCTCCAAGGTCAGGGTGCTTGTGTCTGTCTGTCTGATGGTATGTGTGTGTGTGTGTGTGTGTGTGTGTGTGTGTGTGTGTTTGGTTGCTTGTTTGTTTGTTTGTTTGTTTGTTTGCCTTATGTTGATTGTGCTTATGCTCTCTCTCTCTCTCTCTCTCTCTCTCTCTCTCTCTCTCTCTCTCTCTCTCTCTCTCTCTCTCTCTCTCTCTCTCTCTCTCTCTCTCTCTCTCTCTCTCTCTCTCTCTCTCTCTCTCTCTCTCTCTCTCTCTCTCTCTGAGTCATTTTAATGGCTGTGAAGAACCTCTATCAACATTTCTTATGTGCTCCTTCTTATGCTCATTGTCTCTCTCTCTCTCTCTCTCTCTCTCTCTCTCTCTCTCTCTCTCTCTCTCTCTCTCTCTCTCTCTCTCTCTCTCTCATGACTCAGAAGATGCACCATCGGTATTATTAATGTTGTCCGTCTTGTCATCGTGCTACATGTGTTTCAATCTCCCTGTTTTGTTCCTCTCTTCGTGCCTGCGTGATGGAATGTGTGTGTGTGTGTGTGTGTGTGTGTGTGTGTGTGTGTGTGTGTGTGTGTGTGTGTGTGTGTGTGTGTGTGTGTGTGTGTGTGTGTGTGTGTGTGTGTGTGTGTGTGTGTGTGTGATGTCTATGAGATGACAGCGCACGTATGTTTATGTTAATATATTTGTCTCCCTCAAACATGTCATCCTGTCATCGTGTCTGTCTCTTTCCTTCACCCATATCAGGAGGTGCCTCGTGTAGGTCAACGCCTTCTGTCATCTCCTTATTTTCTCATGTTCTTGTGTCTTGGCGCGTCGTGTTGTGTTTTTCTTGGTGGAATGTACACAAAAGAGAGTAAATGTCATATTTTTCACCTTCTGTGGCCATATTTCGAGATGGAGAAACACTAACTGCTATCGTGAAATGCAGACTCCTCACCCGTGTTACACTTTACTCAGTTCAGAGAGAGAGAGAGAGAGAGAGAGAGAGAGAGAGAGAGAGAGAGAGAGAGAGAGAGAGAGAGAGAGAGGATCTTATCTTTGATGTCGAGTCTGTGGTCTTCCAGTATACAAACGATCGTCATATTCTTCCTTCTAGATTACATTCGGATTCAGATAATTACTGAATGCTCTCTCATGTTCCAGTTTCTCTGAATGTTTACTTGTGTTATACTGAAATATAGATACGAATCAAGAAAGAACAAAAAGAAAAGATAAAAAGAAAAAGACAAGCGCTTCAAGATCAGTCCTCTTGCTTGCAATTAGGTTGAATTATGCATGATATTTTTAAGGAAGATTGGGTTAGGTTACATAAGTTTGATTACATAAGATAACCTACCCTAACGAAATGTAGCCACATCCAACATAACATCGGGCATTTTCTACGTCAATGATGTAGAATCCTTGCTGAACCATCCTTAGAATGATACATAAAACACCATTTAGAATCCCATAACTTCCACTACAGCCTGCTAAAAGTAACTGAGAAAAGACACCGAAACGTTTAACCCTTCACCTGCCAAGGACAGTATGACACTAGTAAATAAACTTCAATAACACCAAACAACTTGAGCAAAAATAATGCTATAGTCACTTGAAAGTCTGAACAGCTCATCATTCCTTTATTTATTTATTTATTTATTTATTTATTTATTTATTTATTTATCCTTTATACGCTTCAAAGAAACTGGAGAAGGGAATGAAACTTAACACTCGTAAAAAGTCGAAGAAAAAGTAAAAAGTAATAGAAAAAAAAAAAAAGGTAAAAACGTTGGCAAGCTTAATTATGGATGTGTCTTCATACCTTCCGTCAATGTTACCTTAAAAACCCCACACTATGACACGCACACCACTTCATTAAGCTCAAGAAGAAGCCGTAGCAGCAGTCAGAAGAGGCAAGGATACGAGCTCTTAGTAAGGTGACAGCGCACGAATAAAGAAGCCTGATTACTGTGTGTTCAGTGGACGCAATGTAAGAGGCGGGGGCATCACGCAGGCAAGATACTCGGCCAGATAAAACACTGCCTGATAACATAATTGCAGGGGAGGTGGTGGCCAGGGTTGGGAGTTTACGGGGAGCTCTTCATGGCGTGTTGAGGGTGGAGGAGGGTGGACGAGGAGGCGGCAAGGCAAGGGAAGGGGAAGAAGGGAAAGAGAAAGAGCAAGGGTAAGGTCATAAGGGCGAATGCGTGGGAACTTTTTGACGCTGGTGCAGGACAATGGAGAGAGAGAGAGAGAGAGAGAGAGAGAGAGAGAGAGAGAGAGAGAGAGAGAGAGAGAGAGAGAGAGACGGAAGGACAATCACATGGACAGACGGACAGACAGTAACCTAGACCCTAAAACAATTAACCTAATGAGCTTTTGTTCTCCAAGGTGCAACACAACACTACTGATTCACTTGTATGGTTCGGCGCTACATTGTTAAGTAAGACAGGTGTGTGTGTGTGTGTGTGTGTGTGTGTGTGTGTGTGTGTGTGTGGTTACGAGTACGTAGCTGTACAGAACCCAAGCTAACTCTCGTATTGTCCTACCTCCTTACGTAATCCTATTTCTACATTTTTCTCCTTAGAGCGACGTGCACTCCTTACCTCTGTTATCTTTCGTAATCTACGTGCATTTCACATACCTATTATATTTCTGTGACGGAAGCAGCAAGTTTTTGTATCTCATTCAAATATCACCACTTTCTCAACCCTGTGTCCTCCGAAGTACCCTGTGTGTGTGTGTGTGTGTGTGTGTGTGTGTGTGTGTGTGTGTGTGGGTAGGTATAGATGAGTGGGTGTGCAAATTATACAATCTCTTCACCACACTTAATTCTTTCAACCCAAGATGTTTTACTGCCAATATCTGCCCGGGTATAAAGAACGGCAGAGATATAGCGATACGCGAATGGTCAAGTAAGTGAGAAGGAGAGAGAGAGAGAGAGAGAGAGAGAGAGAGAGAGAGAGAGAGAGAGAGAGAGAGAGAGAGAGAGAGAGAGAGAGAGAGAGAGACGGCGGGCTGTTAGGGAAGGGAACGGTTAGTTTATATAGGGAATGGGTGGCTGGCGGGAAGCTCACGAACTGGATGAGATCAAACACGTGAGGATTCTCTGCCTTGGGAACTCCTCACTTAACCCGCTGTAGGCAACCCGGTGTAGAGGGAGAAGGGGGCGGTTAAGGAGGCAGAGATCTACGAGAAACTTGAGAAGGGTGATTAAGGAAGAGGAGACAGAGGAGGAATAAGATAGAAGGAGGAAGAAAAGAGACAAAAGAGACAGAAGAGGAAGAAGAGAAACTTAAAAAGAATGTTTAGAAAAGAGGAGGCAAAGAAGGAATGATATAGAAGGAGAATGACAAAATGAAAGGGAAAAAAACAGATGAAGAGAAGGAGAAACTTAAGGAGGATAAGAAAGGAAGAGGAGACAGGGAAGGAATGGGATAGAAGGATGAAGACAAAAGGAATGAGAGAGAGAAAGAAGAGACAAGGGAAAAAAAGAAGTTGGTATGATAGAAAGAAGAGGAAATAAAGGAAGAGAAAAAAGAAGAGACATAAGGAATGAACGTTAATTGAAGGAAGAGGAGGAAAATTGTGAGAGAATTAGTAAAGAGAGGAGAGAAGTGAAAGGAAAGAAGAAGAAGAGAAAAAAATAGGGACGATGAAGAGGAAGAGGAGGCACAGGAGGAATAAAGGAAGGAGAAGGAAAAGAAGAAAGAAGAGGAAAAAATATTAGTATTTCAAGTAAAGAGGAGGAGGAGCAGGAGCGGAAAATGAAGGAGGATAAGAAGGAAGAGGAGAACAGGAGGAGCAGAAAAGGGAGAAGGAGGAGGAGGAGGAGGAGGAGGAGTAGAAAGTGACAGTATTTTCTTTAAAGGAGGAGCATGTACATAAACACCCTTCTTTCCCCCTTTTCTTCCCTTCCTCTTCTTCTCTAGATCATATTCCCTCCTTCATTCCTTCCTCTTCTTTCTTTCCTCCTCATCCTTTCCTCTACATCCCTTCCAACTCCTCCATTTTCTTTTCTACCTACCCTTTCCTTTCCCCACATCAACTGATTTCTAACGTGATAACAACAGTTCGTAGAAAATAGCAGGTCTTCCTTATCAGTGCAGTCGACAGGAAGGTCTCAATCTATTTTATTTTTTAAGCTACAGTCTAGTCTCCAGCCTCCTCCAGTCAGTGATGTAGAGTAATAATTGGTTAAGTTCCCCCCAGTTATTATTTTAAGCAGTTTTATTCGTGTCGCCTCTTTCTCAGTATCGACTCGAGTAAATTGGTTGCGTTTTTTTATTGGGGCATAAGAAAGGGCAACATGAAACCGATGCTATCAATATTATTCCTTGGGTTAGGTTAGGTGAGGTAGCCCAGACTCTCTCTCTCTCTCTCTCTCTCTCTCTCTCTCTCTCTCTCTCTCTCTCTCTCTCTCTCTCTCTCTCTCTCTCTCTTTACTTGCCTTCCTTCCTTTCTCCCGTCCTTCCTTTCTGCCTTTCTTTATTTTTCCTTCTTTTTAATTCTTTTCTTCCTTTCTCCCGTCCTTCCTTCCTGCCGTACTTTTTACTTCCTTTCTTCCTTCCTTCTTTCCTTCCTTCCTTCCTTCCTTTCTTTCTTCCTTTCTTTCTTCCTTCCTCTTTTCTTTCTCTCCAGTCTTTCTTTCTTTTCTTCCTTTCCTTCCTTCCTTCCTTCCTTCCTTCCTTCCTTCCTTCCTTCCTTCCTTCCTTCCTTCCTCTCCTTCTTTCTTTCTTTCTTTCTTTCTTTCTTTCTTTCTTTCTTTCTTTCTTGCGTTTCCTCATGTTTTCCCTTTTATCCTTTCTTTCTTCCTCCCTTCTTTCCTTTCTTTTTTTCTTTCTTTCTCTTTCTTTCGTACTTCATTATTATACTTTCTTTCTTTCTTTCTTTCTTTCCGTCCGTCCGTCTGTCTTTTCTCTTCCTTCCATTGTCTTAAATTTTTCCCTCCCTAAACCGTTCTTCCTTTCCTTCCTTCTCTCCTTTCCCTTCCTTCCTTTATCTCCACTTTCTTCTCCCTCTTCTCGTCTTCCTTCTAGATTCCATATCTTATTTATCTCACGATTTTTTTCTCCTTCTTATCTTCTCTCCCTTACCTTTCCTTCTCTTCCTTTCCTCTTCTCTCCTTCAGGCATTCTTCCCTTCTCTCCTCTCCTTCTATCTCATCTTTTCTCTACTTCCTTCCTTCCTTTCCTTCTCCTCACCTTTCTCCTCCACATCCTTCTCCTTTCTTCTCCTGGCACTTTCTCTCTCTCTCTCTCTCTCTCTCTCTCTCTCTCTCTCTCTCTCTCTCTCTCTCTCTCTCTCTCTCTCTCTCTCTCTCTCTCTCTCTCTCTCTCTCTCTCTCTCTTCAGCACCTTTCTCCCTTCTCTCTTGTCCTCCTTGCGCTATCCTCCCTTTCTCTCTTCTCCAGCCGCATTGCTCTCTCCTCCTTACTTAGCCAGGCCCATCTCTCCTGTCCCTCATTTCTCCTCTCCTTTGCTTTCTCTTTTCCTTCATGTTCTTTTATTTTTTTTTTTGGTCTATTCATCTCCTTAACTTATCCCTTTCTTGGTTGTCTTCCTTTGTGCCAGCTCTGTCTGTCTGTCTGTCTGTCTGTTTTGTCTATGTGTGTCTGTATGTCCGACTGTCTGTTAGTTTCTGTATTTGCTTTCATGTGTTTCTTTCGTTGATTTTTCTTTTTTTCTATATATTTGTTTGTTCGTCTCTCTGTGTCTAAGGGTTGTCTCTCTCTCTCTCTCTCGTCTCTCTTCTCTCTCTCTCTCTCTCTCTCTCTCTCTCTCTCTCTCTCTCGTCTCTCTCTCTCTCTCTCTCTCTCTCTCTACACACACACACACACACACACACACACACACACACAAACACACACACACACACACACATACACACATCAGGGCCAGTCATGCTTGTAACCCATCATCAGGTTGTCTGTCTGTTTGCCTGTCTGCCTGTCTGCCTGCCAGTTTGCCTGCCAGTTTGCCTGCCTCCCCCCTCCCCCCGCTCTCTCTCTCTCTCTCTCTCTCTCTCTCTCTCTCTCTCTCTCTCTCTCTCTCTCTCTCTCTCTCTCTCTCTCTCTCTCTCTCTCTCTCTCTCTCTCTCTCTCTCTCTCTCTCTCTCCTTCACTATTAAAACGAGAAAGTCAATGTAAGCGAGTAGTGCATCCAAACCCACTTTTTTTTTCTTTCTTTTTCTTCTTTCTTTTTTTCTTTATATCAGGAGGCGAGGCAGGGGTCACTCTCACAGCATCTGAGCCTCGCCTGCTGCCCACCTCACCTCACCTCTCCTCGCCTCTCCTCTCCTCTCCTCTCCTCTCCTCGCCTCGCCGCCCGAACACCTGTCACCTTTCCTTGCACCTGTCACACTCTGCTCTCCTCCCCTGCCCCACAACACACACCACACCACTCACATGTACGGTAGAACTCACTGTGCGCCTTCCTGTTTCTCTCAATCCGATTGTAGCTCCGTACACTCTTATACTTTATGATTCATTGCGCCTTTTTACGTCTTCGCACACAGTGTTTTATATCTACAACGTTCGCTTAGCTTCTCTCCGGTCTCGATTACATGCAGTAACTCTCAGGGCTAATGTTACACCACCTGTACTGTCTTCTTTTCGTAAATCAATACTATCCTTTGCAATGCATTTATTTGCGTCTTCGCACACATCTTGTATTACTTTCGTATCATATTTTCCTGGCTGTATATACTCGCCACAGCTCTCCCTACTAATGTTCTGGCGTCTGTTCTATTTTTATGTCCTTTCTAAAACTCATACCATTCTTTACACATCATATATTTACGTTTTCGTCTCAGCACACGCACAGTCTTGTTCCTATTACTTTTGTATCATATCTTCCTGGCTGTTTACACTTGCCGTAACTCTCAGACTAATGTTCTGGCACCTGTCCTATCTTTATGTCATTTTCGTAAATCCATACCATTCTTTACACATAATTTGTTTACGTCCTCGCACACACACACACACACACACACACACACACACACACACGCACATACAATCTTGCGTCTATTACTTCGTATCTTATCTTCCTGTTCTTTAACACTTGCATTAACGCAGCCTAATGTTACGGCACCTTTCCTATCTTCCCTTCGTGAATCCATACCATCCTTTACACTTCATATTATTTACGTCATCTCAAACACAGTCCTGCTTCTATTATTTTGCATCATATCTTCGCTATAACTTTTATACTTATGTTATGTTTCCTATCGTCTTGTCCTTTCTAAATCCATACCATTATTCTTTACACTTTCTACATTTACGTCTTCGCACACACACACACACACACACACACACACACACAGTCTTACTATTATAACCATATCATATCTTCTTGCCCTGTAACATTTGCTATAACTTCCAAACACATGGTACAACGTCTTTCTTACCTTCCTGTGCTTTCTAAATTTATACCATCTGATACACTTATTTACGTCTTTTCAAACAGTCGCGGTTCTACTACTTCCATATAATATCTTTCTGGGTTTTAACACTCACTAGATTTTCAAACATGTGCTATAAACTTGTCCTACCTTCCTGTGTTTTCTAAATTTATACCATCTGATAAACTGCATTTTTTAAACTATTTTCGCATGATACTTCACATTTACTACCTCTGTATTATATCCTCCTGGCTTTAAACACTCGCTGTAACTCTCAAACACGTGCTGTAACATCTCTCCTAATTTTCCGTGCCCTCTAAATTCATATTATCAGATATACTGCAATTTTTATTATCTTCTCCTGTAACGTTTTGTATCTACTGCTTTCATGTCTTTCCTCGCTTTAAGCATTCGCTGTAACTCTCAAACACGTTACAACGCCTTTCCTACCTTCCTTTGCTTTTTAAATTTATACCATCTGATAGGCTATTTTTTACGCCTTCTCGTCTGATATTTTACATCTGATATTTTACATCCTCCTGACTTTAAACACTCGCTTTAACTCTCAAACACACGTTATAATGCCTTCCTACCTTCCTCTGCTTTTTTTAAATTTATGCCATCAGATAGACTATTTCTTTTTTTACCCCTTTCTCTTATGATAGTTTGCATTTACTTCCTCTATATTACATCCTCCTGGCTTTAAACACTCTTTGTAATTCTCAGACACGTACTGTAACAGCTTTCCTACCTTCCTACCTTTTCTAAACCCATGCCATTGTTTTATATGTCTTCACAGTCAATACTTCACACCAGTAACATCCATAATGCATCTTTCTGCCCCTTTCTTACCTGTCGTAACTCCCGCATGCCAACTGAGATTCACCTGTCTGTCTTCTCCGCACGTTTGTAGACGGTAAAGACCTCAAGTAATCTTCCCATGCAATCTTATTTGATGTAGCCATAAGATTCTCCCAGGGTCTCATCAGTGTGGAGAAATGAATGGGTGGATGGATGCGTGGATGGATGGAGAGGGCAAGAGTTGTGTTAGTTTGTGGTGAGGGTATAGAGAGGGTTGTAAAAAAAACGATAGTAGTAGTAGGTAGTAGTTGCGGTGGTAATGGTAGCTGTGGTATTAGTGGTGGTGGTAGTGGTGGTGGTAGTAGTAGTAGCTGTATTATTAGTGGTGGTGATGGTAGTAGTAGTAGTAGTTGTAGTAGTAGTAGTAGTAATAGTAGTAGTAGTAGTAGTAGTAGTAGTAGTAGTAGTAGTAGTAGTAGTTGTTGTTGTTGTTGTTGATGTAGTTGTTATTCTTGTAGCTACCTGAATTCTAAGATCCACCACCTGCCACCAGTAGTACCACTTCCATCCACACACACACACACACACACACACACACACACACACACACACACACACACACACACACACACACACACACACACACACACACACACACACAAACACTCACATACATGCACACACACACTCACATACATGCACACACACACACACACACACACACACACACACACACACACACACACACACACACACACACACACACACAAGCACACCTGTCACCAAACAATAGGTGATAAACCTGATAGATAGCTACTTTAGGTAGAAAGAAAGATATTTATTGATCACATAAAACATATAGTAATTTATTATCAAACAAAACCGACTCGAATATAGACATAAATATTAAAATTAGAAGATAGTAATAATATGAAGGAGTACTCTAAAGAAAATGTAGTAATAATACATGAAGGAGTACTGTACAGAGTACTCCTTCATGTATTCTAGAGTAGTCTAGATAAGAACGCTGACATTAAAAGATTATAATACTAATAAAAGAAAAAAACAAAAAAAAAAACATATAATAAAAAAAATTTTCTGAAAAGCAGACACTGAACAATATACAACAGAAACAACCTGGCAAACTCAACAATTAATGCACCACACACACACAACACACACACACACACACACACACACACACACACACAGTAAAAGAAGAAAAAACAGAGTTACACATGATCAACGCCTCGTAACTTACCCCCGCCCGCGCCAGGGTGGGGAGCGGGGAGAAGGAAGAGCAGGAGGAAAGGAGGTAAACACTGCAGGGGTCGCCACCTTGCCGCCCGCCGCTGCTTGCCAGAATTAATAATGCGGTAAAAGTTGGCCAAGCAACCTGCGTGCCGCTTTTGGCCCGTCCATGGCCCAGCGCGTGGCCATGGACGGGGAGAGAGAGAGAGAGAGAGAGAGAGAGAGAGAGAGAGGGAGAGAGAGAGAGAGAGAGGGGCGGGGAGGGAGGGAGGGAGGGAGAAATATGGATGTGGGAAGGAGGAAATAGCGAATGAAAACAAACACATCGTCCTCAATGGAGCAAACATTCAGCAAGGTTGTTCGCATTTCCCCAGCTTGCGAGGACGAGGCAGGGAGGGCCGGGGAGCGGCGCGGCATGAGGCAGGGAGGCAGGGGAGTAAAGGGGAGAGACAGGTGTTGGGTCGAGGGCGCCGCGGGCACGACGTGAGGGGCGCGGGTGAGGAATAAGGGAGATGAACACTCGGAAATAATGCCCACACTTCGAGCCATCAGCCACGGCGGGAGGAGGAACCAACCCTCCTGTTTCGAAGTCAATTAAGGGTAAAACTCACATCCTCCTCCTCGTCGGATTTTTATATTGCTATTTAGTCCGACACAGCAAAAGGCACATAAAGTCTCAAAAGGGGCGTATGGAGGGTGCATGTGGGGAGGCCGGCCACTTCGCCACCCACCACCGCCGGCTTCCGTATTTGGGCGCGCCGGATAAATGAGCCGTCTGCATGAGACCATGAACTTATTCAGCTTTTTTGAGGCAGTCAGACGCGCAATGATTAGCTCCGCCGGGCCGCCCTGAAGGGAGCGCGTTATGACAGTTTACCGCCGAGCGCGCCACCCAGATCGCTGCCCCGAGGAGATGGAGGAGGGAGCTCATAGATATAAAAGGCAGGACGAGTCATAAGTCCGTTTTCTTAAATGTTCCAACGGTGACTTATCTCGACTACTTTCAACAAGCCGTAGTGAAAGTTATTTGGGTTTTCAAGAATGTGTTCATGATAGTAGTGACAGACTAACAAGGATTCTGCATCACCAATGAGGAAAACACCCCCACGAGAGCAGGCACTAATCATCTCCGTGACCTTTGAACAGTGCAGGTGAAAGCCCAGAGCGTTTTAAGAATACGGGCCAGTGAGGTAACGGGTCAGATGAAGGAAGAGGAAAGGAGAAAGGTTAATGCAGACAGAAACGATGAGCAATCTATTAAGGATAACGGAAAAAATTTCTTAATGATATATGTTACTAAAAGTTTAATTTAATCCAGTGACTGTTATGGGTTCTCTTCAAGCTTAGCCAAATGGTGTGGTGCAAGTCTGGATTAAATTTTCAAAAGACAACACTGACGGTAAAAGGAGTGGTGGTATAAACTGAAGACTTTAAATGTGTGTAGTTTTATTTCTGGTTGAATATAGCTGGTGTCACACTCTCCTCGCACTCCTACTTATAAAGGGATCAAGCTTGATAAAGTTAGAACTAAAAAGGAGATAGGAAAAAAACTGGGTTTCAAATAGAATGGTAGATGGATAGAATAGACTTTAAAAGAGGATTAGAATAATTCAAGGATGAAGATGATAGGTGGAAAATAGGTATGTGTGTTTCATTCTGGGTCTGCCACGTGCAAGCCTGATAATCTCTTGCAGTTTCCCTTATTTTTTTTTTTTTTTTACTTCGGTTTTTAATTTAATTTCATTTATCTTTTTGTTCTATCATTACCGTTCAAAGTTTAGTGTGTTGTGTGAATAATGTACATACGTGTAGGCGCAGTGTGCAACTCATGGTCCACGTGACTTGCACCGTCGGTAGATGATTGGAAGGTAAAAAACTCTCAAGGGAGAGAAAATTTAAGCTAAAACAGTGGGCATAGTCCCTCTACTGAAAACATCTTGTAGAGTTAATTACAGGTGTTTCAGTAGCATAAGATATACTGTAAGAGTGATGCAGAGTGTAGACAAGAGCTTGTAATCAGGACAGGACTAAAAAGTAACGGGTTCAAGTTTGATAAAGTGACGTAGGATTAAAAAAGGAGATAGGAAGAAGCTGATATACAAAATGACTGGAATAAACTCAGGTAATTAGGTTTTAGTGCCGAGTCAATATAGTAGTCTTGAAATAAGATAAGATAAACGTATGGATAGGGATGATAGGTGGGCATAAGAGTCTGCGTACGTCTTATACAAGAACTCCCCGTGTAGGCTTCGTGCAGCTTCTTACATTCCTAACCCAAGGGCACGAATGAAAATAAATCAAGAATACAGAAAAAAAAAATATAAGAGGAAAAAACCAACAGGTAGCGCCACTGGAAGCTACCGAGACACGCAAAAAAAAAAAAAAAGAAAAAGATGAAGAAACAACTCCCAACATTCCCACTAGCCAATCATCGCCTTGAACACTAGTGACGTCACGGTCCTCAGCAGCCGATCAGCCAATCAACATCCTTCTCTAATCACGCCCCATTAGCCGCCGCCCTAACTCAAGAAGCGCTGCGCTAATTTTCAATCTCGCTTGCTCCGTAAAGTGCGGAAGTTATTTGGCCCGAAGACGCACCCCGGCTAATAACAACGGTGCAATATTGGGCGTCTGCTGCGTAACTTTTGATGTATGATAAAACTTACTTGGTGTTCTATCCTTACTGGTGTAGACGTGGTGGTAGTGATGGTCGTGGTAGTGGTGTTGGCTGTGGTGGTGGTGGTGGTGGTAGTAGAGGTAATAGTAATAGTTGTAGTAATAGTAAAACCATCAACGGTAGCAGAAATATTGGTGATGCACTTCTTCTTCTTCTTCTTCTTCTTCTTCTTCTTCTTCTTCATTTTCTTTTTTTCTTTTTCTTGTCTTTTCTCCTTTTTCTTCTCCTTTTTTTCTTTTCTTTTTCTTTTTCTTTTCTTCTTCTTCTTCTTCTTCTTCTTCTTCTTCTTCTTCTTCTATTTTCATTATTATTATTATTATTATTGACTAAGTAAGTGACTAAGTATTAAAGAGAGAGAGAGAGAGAGAGAGAAGAGAGAGAGGAGAGAGAGAGAGAGAGAGAGAGAGAGAGAGGGAGAGAGAGAGAGAGAAGAGAGAGAGAGAGAGAGAGAGAGAGATTATGGAGATTTGAATGCAGACTTCCACCAAGTAACGATCTTTAATATTTCTTGTGTGTGTGTGTGTGTGTGTGTGTGTGTGTGTGTGTGTGTGTGTGAGTGTGACTATAAAAATGCTGTGAGAAATCCTCCATAGCCTTGAACACTGATTACACACACACACACCACACACACACACACACACACACACACACACACACACACACACACACACACACACACACACACACACACACACACACACACACACAGCACAAGAGAAACAGGTCTGAAGAGTCGATCCAGACAGAATATATCTTAGAAAATCATGGACAGGTTAAGAAGATATAGACGAGTAATGCCTCCCCTTATACGTCTCACTCTGGCCCTCAAAGCTCCGCCCCTCGGCTCGTCAGCGTCAGTCGAGTGTTCAGGAAAGACGAAGTAAACAAACCCTTTAAAAAATACGATTACGTTAGAATGAGTGGGCGGAAAGACGCATAGAAACGTAGGGTTGGAAATTATAGTATCAAACTCCTTGACAGCATTACTGTACTACTCAGTCACTTTAGTGTTAAGCTTTTTTTTTTCATTTTTTAGGGAGCGGCAAATTAGCATCTTTTTTTTTTTTTTTTTTCTCCCTCAGTTTCTTTTTGCACCTTTACTCGGGTTTCTTCCACGCATAACAAATGAGATGCCAGTAATATGGACAATATGAATTTACATTATAATAGATTCTTGACGTCGGATTTACTAACCTTTTATGAAACGTTATCTCCATTTATGACTTAACTTGAGCGCTTGTGAATCTGCGCATGAAGAGGTAATAAAGCCCTTGAGAGAGTGGTGCCGAGATAACCCTACTTAGCCATCACTGTGAGGCGGCGCGGCGTACCTGATAGTGTTCACATAAATGAAATATCAGGTAGCTAAGCGAATGATGATAATGAAGAAGCCGGGGGAGGTAGGGGGAGGCCAAAATTACAGCTCATCAGTGGACATCTTCTTGGAATAAAGATGGTAATGATGTTGGTTATAATGTATAGCCCGGCTGACTGTCGCCTCAAAGTGTGGTAATCGAGTGTCTTTATTACGCTTTGTCTCATCGTAATAATAAAAACAGAGGGTGGTGCTCTTAAGACTGTATTTCAAAATCCTTCTTTGTTTTCTTACATCTAACAGGCCGTACTAGAAATTAATAAGTTTTCTAAGGAGTTTCCATGATTCTGATGACTGTATAATGCATTGTCTCATCGTAACCACAAAAACTGAGATTGGTACTTTTAACATCGTATTCCTAAAGCCTTCGTCGTTGTTTTATATTCAACAGGCTGCACTAGAAGTTATTTAGAGTCTTCGAAGGATTTTCCATGATTCTAGTGATAATTCATCAAGAATTCTGGTAGTCTATAAAAAAGGTGACTGTATAACGCATTGTCTCATCGTAAGAACAGAAGCAAAGGCCGGGTTCTTTAGCACAGTATTTCTAAACACTTCGTCGGCATTTTATATTTGACAGACTGGAAGTTACTAAGAGTTTTCTAAAGTGTTTTCCTGATTCTAATTATAGTTCTTCAAGTATTCTGCACCACCAGTGAGAAGAAACATCCATGAGAATCCAACTAATAATTTTTGTGGTCTTTGAAAATAGTACTGATGAGAGAACAAAGCGTTAAATAATACTGGATTTACTACTCTGTGCCCTTTAGTCGCCAACTGTACGCAGGGCAGGTAATATTCCAACAGTGCGAGTGTTCTAACCCGGGCGGAATGAAAGAATAAAAACAAAAGAGGAAGTGTCCGTGGTCCTCACTGGATCTCGTTTCATTCCAAGGAATATGATGGCAGTAATCTTCCGACCTTTTTTCTCATTTTGTACAGTATTATGCGATCAAGCTGTGGAAATTAAAGTAATACATATACATGCCAGAGAGTAGTATTTATAATGATAATCGTAATATTAACAGTAATGATAACACTAGTAATGGTAGGGATACACAGTTACGTGTACATTGTGGTAGTTGGATGATTTGAATGTGTTCCATTAAAGTGGGTCCATATGGAGAATTAGCCAATAGCTATGTCTCAAAGGGAGACCACTCAGGCGCTCGTCTTGTAAAAAGGACAAATGTAAAGGGAGGTTCTTGTTTTTTTGTTTTTTTTGTTTTTTTTGTTCTGCCACTTTCAATATAGTGCCAGCAAAGAGTATTCCTTCAATCCGGCCAAGGATCATCATCATCATCATCATCATCATCATCATCATCATCATCATGGTTGTCATCACTCTAATGAAAGATATGTAATTTGATATTTCTCCACTTGTTTCAAATTTTTCGCAGCGATTTTATTTAGATTTTGTTTTTTTTTTTTTACAGTTTAATTACATATCTCCATTTTCGCTCTACCTTAGCCAACAAAGAACGACGATAGAGAGTCAGAAAAACATGATTTATCCACGTATGAAGCATATTACCAGCGGACAACTTTACAAACAAGTACCTCTCCCCTCTTTACACGCACTCTATACCGTCATAATATTTCTACTCTTCCTATCTCAGACCGGTATTTTAACGGCTGCTGATTCTCTCAACTTACTGACTGTATAACCCGCTAACTCCTTCCCCCTGCTACACTAACCTTACTTCCTCATTCAGTCTTAGCTAAGCGTGTGACAGGTTACTGTAACCCTTTGACTGCTATGAATTCACCTCAAGGTAAATAAAATGTCGGTTTGCAAGTTTAGAGTAAAGTTCCTAGAGACTCCACTGGCAGCAAAAGGGAGTGAATGATGGAGTGTGAAGCTTCTATTGCGTGTTGCTTTATTGTGACTGCAAAACTGCCTAAGGTTACTCGAATGAAGTGCCAAGTGCTTTATTGGCAATTATAGTTAAGGAGGAGGAGGAGAGTTGCCCTTGTGAGTCGAACGAGTCGATATGAGTGCTTAGTGTACAAATAAATAATATCTTTCTCCTTTGATCCTCTAATTGGTATGAAGGATCTGGAAGGTTTATTACAATTCCATTTCCGTCTTGCAGCGATATGAGATGCTTTAAGAGGTGATTATTACGTGTATAAAGGAAAATAACTAGCTGTCACTCTTGGGGCCTCTGCTTGTGTGTGTCTGAGCACAGTATTCTTAAACGCTTTGTTCTCTCGTAAGGATTTATATACTTTCAAAGGCCACAGAGGTGATTTGTCAGATTCTCATTGGTGATTTCCCCATTGGTAATTTAGAATTCTTGTTGAACTGTCACCAGGATCATGAAAGCTCTCGTGGAAAGCCCTAAAACTTCCCCTAGAGTCAGTTGAAAGTAGCTGAAATTGACACCGTAACGTTTAAGAACACAGCCCACGCTGTCGAACGTTTCACTGTCTTTTGTTGAGCAGTTTCAGTAGACTCTTATTAAAGTTATTGGGTTTCCTGGGACGTGTTCATGATTCTAGTGATAATCTTTTTTTTTTTTTTTATGCAGGAGGGACACTGGCCAAGGGCAATAAAAATCCAATAGAAAAAAAAAAGCCCACTGAAATGCCAGTTCCATTAAAGGGTCCAAAGCGGTAGTCAAAAATTGAAGGATAAGTGTCTTGAAACCTCCCTCTTGAAGGATCTGGCGATCATATAGAAGGTTGTGAAGTGATAGATGTTTAAGAATCTTCCTGTTGAGGATAGATTAAAAAACCGGCAAGGATTCAGTAATATCAATGAGAGAGAGAGAGAGAGAGAGAGAGAGAGAGAGAGAGAGAGAGAGAGAGAGAGAGAGAGAGAGAGAGAGAGAGAGAGAGAGAGAGAGAGAGAGAGAGAGTCCAGCTTATCATGTCTGTGGCCTTTGAAAATAATCCTTACGAGGGAAGTGCTTAAGAAAACAGGTCTTATTAAGTTTTATGTGTGACATTTTGCGGTTTTTTGTTTTGTTTAGTTTTTAGTGTTGCTCCCTTTGGCTTGTCTCTCTGTAAATAAATAACAAAATGGTGGCATGGGGTTTGTTTAATTGATTTTTTTTTCTCCTAGATACTGTAAGTTGTAATTCTCAAATACTCAATATAAAATAAGATATGATGCTCAAAACACCACAAGATAATTATGATACTCAGATACTAAAATAATACAAGATATAATATTCACATACTAGGACACACGCTACCTCATGATACGATAAGGAATAATACTCAAATATTCGAATAAGATATAATACTCAAAATACTGCAAGAAATGATGCTCAGATACTCAAGTAATATATATAAGACAACATTCTAATACTACAAGACCTGATACACCAAAGATACAAGACAGAACACACAGCTACTCAGAATAATACAATTCTTAAATCATACAAGTCATGACACTCAGACACTCAGATACTAGAAGACATAATACTAAGACAAAAATAATAAAATACATAATACTTAAGTCATACTCTTATACTTAAATTATACAAGGCATAATATTGCTTTCTCACAGCGGTGCACTTAATCCACATTTGTGATTCGTTATGCAGCACTGGACCTAAAAATTAATAAGTAGATAAAGAAAGAAAGAAAAACAAAGAAAAACAAAAGAAACCAGAAGCACGTCAGCCGAAAGAGACATTATTATCGTACATTAGATCTCCAGGTGACTCACACAGCAGGAGTCTAACTGTCATGGCAGTGGAAAAAAATTGTCTTGTTTTCATGAAATTTCTGAGACAGTGTATGACTTGTGAGAGAGTGAAGTTATTTTCATTCGGTCATATTTGGTGAGCAGGACATAATAGTGTGATGGTCATGTCGAAATTATGAGAACATTGTGGTTTGTTCGCTGACTACATTGTTTTGCGTCGTAAAGTTTGTTTTTTTGTTTGTTTGTTGTAAAATTTGTTTGTTTGTTGATTTATTTGTGCGTCTATCTATTCCATTTTTTTATTTACTTATTCTTTGTATCGATTCATCCATATATGTATTCTTGTAATCGATAACATATTGTCTATCTGTCTGTCTGGAAAGCTGTCTGTGTGACCGTCTGTCTGGTAACATGTCTGACTCTCTCTCTCTCTCTCTCTCTCTCTCTCTCTCTCTCTCTCTCTCTCTCTCTCTCTCTCTCTCTCTCTCTCTCTCTCTCTCTCTCTCTCTCTCTCTCTTTTACACACACACACACACACACCTTCACTGCCCCCCTTTCTTCATGTAGCCTTCTCAGCTTGCTTTCCTTCCTGCACGGTACTTGATGGCCGCGGCGTGATGTGCGAGGCAGAGGCAGGCTGAGGAGCAGGTGCTGGCGTTGGCGAGGGAAAGGAGAGAACAAGGCACAGCACAAGACAAGTGACAACTTCACCCAAGACTCAATACACTTTATTACAAGCTCAAGATTACTAACTTAAACACATCAAGCGGCAACTAAAACATCGCACTGACAAAGATTAGAAGCTGGAACGGGGAATTTACACATCCACCTCAACTAACACATGATTATCTTCGACAGGAAAGATCTCCCCACCCATCCCTGAGGAGGAGAAAGTCCCCACACTTCACACCTGCCACCTGTAAGTACTACCTCACCT
>NC_087152.1:36009316-36029316 GCF_035594125.1 Scylla paramamosain | reverse complement strand
TTAACCTCCCTTTAAAGATAATAAAAGAAACAATAAAAGCGAAATAACATGAAAACTCAGCGTGATACTTTCCTGTAAAGAAGTCAATAATTAATTTTCACTCATAGCAACAACAATAAAAAAAAAATATATAAACGAAATTATGATACAGAAAACTATCTACTTGGTACTTTTCACAGACGAGGGTTGAGACAGGCGAACAGAATTATGGAAAACTTCGTAATGTGGCGTTAAATGACTTTCTGATGTTATTTAGTACGCTGCCACGACTGACGCTTGTGTTGCCGATGGATGTGTTCCCGCTTGTTGTGTTATGGTGTGTTGTGAGAGGAAATATTAAAGTTTTCGCTGCTTCCTCCTCCTCCTTTTTTCGTATGTTTATAAGGACTGTGTTACGCATCAGAGGGTTCATCTGTTTGTGCTTTATTGTGCTTACCTGCCTTCCCTTCTCAATTCTCTCCTCTTTTGACTTATACTTTTACTCGTTTCCCTTTTTCTTTCTCTTGTCTTTTCTCTCATATCTTTTTCCTCTTATTCTTTACGTCCCTTCCCTCCTTTACCTCAGTTCTTTTACCTATTCTTCTTTCGTTTCCTTCCCTTTCTTTTCTTTTCTCTTTCTTTTCTTTTCTTTCCTTTTATTTTCTTATCTTTTCTTTCCTTTTACTTTCCTTTCCCTTCGTTTCCTTCTCTTCTCTGGCATCCTTTCCTCCTAATCTTCTGTCATTCATCTCCTCTCCTCCTTTTTTCTTAGCCTATATCCTCTCTTTCCCCTTATTCCCTCCTTTCGCTTTCTCCTTTTCATCATAATTGTCTTTCTTTACCTCCTCCTTCCTCACATTCTCTCCTATCGTTCCTTCTCTTCTTCATTTCTTTTTCACCGTCATTTCTCTTTCTCCTTTCCCTCATTTCTTTCCCCTACCTCTCTTCCCCTTCTTCTGTCTCCTTTCCCTCTTACGTGATCACCCTCCTCTCGTATCCCTCTCCTCTTCTTCTTCCCCTTCTTTCACTCCTCTCCTCTCCTTCCCCTATGTCTTAAATTATTATCATCTCCTTCCCCCTTCCTCTCCTTCCCTTCCTACATAATTATCGTTCTTGTTCACTTTCTCTTCTCCCTATTACTTGTCTCTTTTTATTTCAGTTTTCACTCTCTCTCTCTCTCTCTCTCTCTCTCTCTCTCTCTCTCTCTCTCTCTCTCTCTCTCTCTCTCTCTCTCTCTCTCTCTCTCTGACTTTTCTGTTTGTCTGCCTGTCTATTCTCTATCTATCTATTTATCTGTCTATCTGTCTAACTGTTTACCTGTCTGTTTGTACATTTATCTTTCTATCAATATGTTTATCTGTCTGTCTGTCTGTCTATTTATCTGTCTGTCTGTCTGTTTATGTCTGTCTGTTCATCTGTTTGTCTATCATTCTGTCTGTCTGCCTGTCTGTCTGTCTGTCTGTCAATCTGTCGATATGTCTCGTCTGCCTGTCTGTTTCTCTCTCTCTCTCTCTCTCTCTCTCTCTCTCTCTCTCTCTCTCTCTCTCTCTCTCTCTCTCTCTCTCTCTCTCCCTTCCTAACAGCAGCGTACTCTATGATCGGTCAGGTTTAATAGTCTCATTACCGTCCCCTGCAGTGTCCATCTCCATAACTCTGACATACTCCTCCTGGCGCCCCTTCCCCCTAGCAGCCAGGCAGGGGACGCGCCAACAAAGGGAGGGTCGGTCATGGTGCCACCCGCCCGCCCATCAGATGCTTGATAACGCGACCACCCCGGCAATACTGACCCAGGGGAAGAGCTGCGTGTGACTGACTGACTGTACAGGGGAAGATACTGTAGTGGAAAAAAAAATTGTGTTTGGTTTAAGTGTGATAATGCAGGAGTGATGTGTTATGACGCCTTGATCTGTGTTGTTATTAAATGTTTTGGTGGTGATTTTTTTTTTTGGGGGGGGGTTTGGTTTTGATGGGTTTTAGTGGTGGTTGTAGTGGTTTGCAGGGATGTGTCTGTGATTTTTAGTGATAGTTTAATATGTCTTCTGTATCACCAATGGAGAGACAGAGAGAGAGAGAAAAAAACAAACAAACATGAAAAATCAGACTTTTAATTTGTGTATCCTTTGAAAATAGTGATTAAGAAAGTCAAAAATGTTCAAGAATACGACCTCGAAGCTAAAAACATCAGAAATATAAACTTGATTGACACCTAGAGATGAATTTAACAAAAAATGTAGAGGTAAATCAGAGTGATGTGCCTCGTTTAGGAGCCTCCCGCATCGCACGCAGCACGCGGACATCGCTTTCCCCTATAAGGCAGCGGACGAACCTTTGTGAGAGGGAAAAAACGTCTATCTCCACTTGTTTATGTCGCCCCCGTCACCCCGGGCCGGCGTGGCAAAGAGCACCCGGGTCCCTTTGCGCCGCGGGGAGGTGACCAGGTTCCCATAAAGTGTGTGACGCCGGTGGTGGTGGTGGTGGTGGTGGTGGTGGGTTGAGGTGTTGTTTACAGCGGGTGCAAGCGGCAGTAAGGATGCCCTCTCACCGCGCTGTGCATACTTGCTTTGTTTATTTAAGTTTATTTTTTATACCTTACTTAATTCCTCGCTACATTAGTGTGACCTTGTAGCCTCTTGTCGCTCCTCCTCCTCCTCCTCCTCCTCCTCCTCTTCTTCCTCCTCCTCGCCGCCACTTCCTCTCCTCCTTCGTTACTTCCTTCACTCTCCAGCCTACATTCTTGAGATTCTAACTTTTAGTAGTGTTCACCAAGAGGTTTGAATTGGTATAGTCTCTCTCTCTCTCTCTCTCTCTCTCTCTCTCTCTCTCTCTCTCTCTCTCTCTCTCTCAGCATCAGGAGGTGTGCCTGGCGGGGTGCGGCGCATCGGGCAGCGTGGAAGTCTCAGACACACTCTAGATAAGGGAAGTCGCCTCACCAAATCCCCTCCTCATCCTGCTCCTCGCCCGGCCCGGCTCCGCTAAGTGCCCGCCCCGCCACTCGTCACGGAGCCTGCTGATCTGATTGTGTTTATTTGTGTATGTGTGTGCATGCGTATGTGGTCATGCGCACACCAGCCTCTCAAGTGTGTGTGTTCATAGCGGGGTGTCTTTTGCTTTGTTTGTACAAGTGCCTTCACCAAAAGGTCACACACACACACACACACACACATACACACACACACACACACACCCTCTAT
This sequence comes from Scylla paramamosain, assembly GCF_035594125.1. Lineage (NCBI taxonomy): Eukaryota > Metazoa > Arthropoda > Malacostraca > Decapoda > Portunidae > Scylla > Scylla paramamosain. The sequence continues at coordinate 36,026,146 of NC_087152.1, read as the reverse complement.
GTTTCCTCTTCTTCCTTCCTTTCTCTCCCACCACTCTCTCTCTCTCTCTCTCTCTCTCTCTCTCTCTCTCTCTCTCTCTCTCTCTCTCTCTCTCTCTCTCTCTCTCTCTTAATAATGCTTGCCAAATTAAATATAATATGACTGAAATTGACTCAGCCATCAGGTTGTTAGTACTGAGTTGAACTTTAAAGAATGACTGTATAAACTTATAGACAGGGATGATAGACAAGTATAGGTAGGTATGTATGCTCTACTCGTATACAGGGACTGCCAATTGAAGGGCTGCTGGTTTCTTGTAATTTCCCTTGTATTTTTGCATCCAGGTGTGTTTACATGTTGCTATGTGGCGTTTCTTTCGCTACGATAGTTATTGCTTGGGTTTGGAGTCTTTTTACAGGACCAGATAGGTGATGAGGATGTTTGTCGAAGGTTCTCGGTTTTCTCAAATCATAAAGCATTTTTTTTTAACAGCTTCCTCTGGACGTTAAGCTTGCTAGATACTGAAAAAAAATCTTTTAATCACTTTTCTTGTTAGTACGTAAGTGTAAAAAAAAAAAAATTGTGCACTGTCTTTTGTTCCGTAGTTTGTTGCACATCGCAGTGAAAAGGTCAAGCTTCATAGAGAGGTCTGATGCAAGTGTAGAGTGCAATTATGAAAGACGCCTCTGACAGCAAAAAGAATGACGTAGTTCAAATCTTTTAGTGCGTGGAGTCTTATTTATTTGTCTATTTATTTATTTATTTTTTATTATTTTTTTTGTTCATCTATTTTTTTTTTTTTTTGTCTTTTTTTGTGGAGGGATAAAATCTTCTGAGGCTTATGAAATGGAATAATAAGTTTCATATTGTTACTGGCAGTCGAAGGGTTAAGAAATGAGGAACTATACTAATGTGAGCGAGGGTTAACGTAGGGGGCCGCCTGTGGAACGCATCTCCGACACACACACACACACACACACACACACACACAAACACACAGTCGATCCTTGTCAGACCGGGACGCAGTTTTCCGTGCCGTACCCAAACGAGGCTCATATCCGTGTCCTTTTCCTACACGCGATAAGAGTAACTGGTTTTCTGTCTTTCTGTAACTCCAATAAATGATTCTAATCTTGTTAAACCTGACGGACTGAAACCGAATCCGGTCCACCCAAACCACCGCAATTTAGATTTAGATTGGTGGATTATTTGCGTTCATATTGAAAATGAAATGGAAACGCACTGAAGAGATTTGGAAAGGCGACTGACGAAGCGCACAATGAATAAATGCTTATGTATTAGAAAACATCAGTGGACACCTAAAGTTCATTGGACCATAAGGAGAGGAGTGTCAAGACGCTTCCGAAATTAAACTGGCCTCCGTTGTGGAAATCCTTTTCTGTTTATTTATTTATTTATTTATTTATTTATTTATTTGAGGAGCGGTAGCTTTGCGTTTCTTTTTTTCTACGATTTTGGGGTCCTTATAATGTCTCCTGTTTATATAAAAAGTCAGTGAAAAGAGTCAGATATTTAGGGGAAATGGGATAGGTTGAATGAATAAAGGGAAACAATGCAAGGGGCTTTTCCGTCTTTACAGTATACAAGAAAATGTTTACATACAATAATGGTCAACAGTCAAGTAACCTGCTACACTTTCTTCAACTGTTTCTCGTTTTCCTTTAACCTCGAGTCTCCTGCTGCACCAAGAAACGCATTCCCAACCATTTCACCATTTTACCACAACTCTTAGTAGCTTTTAGTAGGAGTTATACAAGTTTTCAAGGGTGTTTATATGATTCTAGTAATAAGAAATGTATTCAGTAGGAGGAACACACATGAGAATTCACTTAACCTTTCCTGTGGCCTTTGGAAAGTAGTCTTGATTCTAGGAATTCTAGTGACAGTTTAACATAATTATATTCTGCATTACTAATAAATAACCATAATAAATAAATACCAAATACATACATAATTTCCGACTGATGTTCTCTGTGGGCTTTGAAAACAGTCCTGATAAGAGAATAGATCGTTAAGTGTACGAGGTGAAGAATATATACATTTTCAGGCTTTGTATGGAGATTTTTAGCAGATCAGAAGGCATAAGACTGGGGGAAAACTTGGCTTCTGGAAAATAGTCTTGATGAGAGAGCAAACCATCTGAGTATACGAACCAAAGACTATTAAAATTTTAAGGCTTTGTAGGAAGATTGAACAGAAAGCATGACTGAACAAAAAAAACAAGATACATTGGAAGTGAGTATGGCGTCTCTCTCTGCTGTTGACCATGAGTGTGCGTGGGTGAGGGAACAGAGATTCGTTAGGTCAACATTCTCACTAAGCACACACAAGTCAGGCTGTTTTGGTGTTGAGGTCTGACGTGGCGCGCCTTCCTCGTGCTTCTCTATTTTTCCAGTGTCTGATATTGCTCAAGTTGACTGAGGACGAGAGTATCAGGCCACTTCAAGGTGTTAGGTGTTGCTTTTGAACCTACCTCTCCCCCCCTCTCTCTCTCTCTCTCTCTCTCTCTCTCTCTCTCTCTGCTACTGAATATATATGTTTTTATTTGTTTATTTGCATTTTTTTGTATCTTCGTGGCTTTATCTGTATAATATATGTATGGTTCTGTCTGTCTGTCTGTCTGTCTGTCTGTCTGTCTGTCTGTCTGTCTGTCCGTCTGTCTGTCCGTCTGTATGTCCGTCTGTCTGTCTGTCTGTCTGTATGTCTGTCTGTCTGCTTTCTCTCTCTCTCTCTCTCTCTCTCTCTCTCTCTCTCTCTCTCTCTCTCTCTCTCTCTCTCTCTCTCTCTCTCTCTCTCTCTCTCTCTCTCTCTCGTAGTTAGTTTTGATTCGCCCATATTTACTTACTCTCTAATGGCTCTATTTTACCAGTGTCATAAAGAAGAAACTTGCATTGATTTATATAGAGGGACTTATATAAAGGGCAGTTACATCTTCACCATCACTCGCTGCTTGGAATAGAAGTTAGCAATGTAAATGTATAAGAAAAAAAAAAAAAAAACTGACATTCCGAGTGACTTCCATTTAGTTCCTTCAGCGCTTGACTACTTTGCTTAACACTCCAAATGCTAACGGGATAAACTTAACTCAAAGGTCAAACAGTCAAATCGATAATCCCAGGTGGTTTTAGAAAGAAATAAAGGTACGTGTGTTAAGAGCTTTAATCAATAATAGCATTCGTTCTTTTTTGCTTTCGGTGGAGTCTTTCAAAATCACACTCTTAGCTTGTGAGAGAAACCCTAACGATTTTAGAAAGGAGAAATAAAGGTACGTATATGCATTAAAAGGTTTCAGCAATATCGTTCATCCCTTTTTACTATCGGTGGAACCTTTCAAAATCATACGCTTAACTTGAGAGACAAACTTTACTGTAATGTATTGACAGTCGAACAATAACCTCAGACGATTTCAGAAAGGATAAATAAAGCTGCATGCGTTGAAAGATTTGAACATCATTAATTCCTTTTGCTGTAGATGGAGCCTTTCAAATTCATAGTCTTAACTTTACCAGACAAACTTAACTATAACATAATGACAGTCAAGAAAAATAAGAAAATAAATAAATAACCATAGACGATTTATAAAGAAAAAATAAAGCTACATACGTTAAAAGATTTGAAATACATCTTTTGTTCCTTTTTCTGTCGGTGGAGTCTTTCAAAATCAAACTTTTAACTTGGCACCACAACGTTTTATTGAGCCTAAGGAGAAGCCGTAGCAGTGGGAAGGTTAATGGCGGCTGTACAGAGGTGCATGGAACAGGACGCTTTTGTAGTACGTTTCATGGACTGCACCTTACCACAGATCTCGGTGCAGGGCGGAGTCAGGCAAGCGCTGTCTCATTAAGGCTTGTTTTCCTCTTCACGTGTGCAATCCTTTCATCGCCGCGCTGTCCCATTACTCTTGTCTCGCTATCACGGACGCTTCCCAACTTGTTAACTCGATATCTCCTCTTCTGAGAGTCCGATGCTCCGTACTCTCACTGTTGTACTCACTTGGAATGACTCTAATGTAAGACTTGACGAGTATCTGTTTTATATTATGCTTCCCTGACGAGTCTGATAATATTTAGACTTGTTTTGCTTCCTCCCAACTAAAGTGGTTTGATTGAAGGCTATAAAAGCAATAAGCAATATCATATCTAGGACTGTACTCTCAAATGTTTCGCTGTCTTGTCTTGATTACTTCTGACAGAGTCTAGTAAAAGTTATTGGCGTTTTATCAAGGGTGTTTCTATGAGTGCAGCGTTAGTTTGACAAAGGTTCTACGTTATCAATGTGGAAAACATCTACGAGAACCTGACTAATCATCTCTGTGGTCTTTAAAAATAGTTCTTGTTAGAGAATAAAGCGTTTCGAAATACGGATTCTTAATTTTACACACACACACACACACACACACACACACACACACAGGCAGTCTCCCTCTCTCTCTCTCTCTCTCTCTCTCTCTCTCTCTCTCTCTCTCTCTCTCTCTCTCTCTCTCTCTCTCTCTCTCTGTCAAGCACCAGCATAAATATAAGCCAGTATTAATCCGGTGTGATATTTGAGGATGACGCGTGGACTCACAACCTGTCGGGGCGCTGCAAGACGCACTGAGAGGAATCATACAATCTTAATAGAAGTCGACATTACAATTGAATGGGAGTAAATGATAAGTTATGTTGCGTCGCTCATTTTAGCAGCGCTCCCCCTCCAAGCAAGGACGAGTGCTGGCTGCTTACGAGGACCTCACCCTGACAATGAGGCGTATAAGTCACTAGCTTTAGGAGCCCATCTGAGTCTGAGAGGTCCGTATTTTGAAACGCTTTGGGGCTCTCACAAGGGCTATTCTCAGAGGCTACGGAGGTGATTAGCCGCGTTCCCATGCGTGTTTCTCTCATTGATGATGCAGAGTTCTTATTATATTATCACGCGAATGATGAAAATACACCTGAAAATCGAATTAATTAACTAGTATTCGTTAAAAAGGCTCTCATGGGTATTTTTATTGTGGATGATGCTGAATTCTTGCCAAACTACCACAGGAATCATGAAAACACCCTTGAAAACCAAAGTTATTTCTGCTTGAAGCTACTAAAAGTAGTCGAGACAGGACAGATTAATTTCCCATGAATCCTAACCAAACTATCATTTAAATCACAAAAGCACCTCTGAAAAACCCTTATAACTCTCATTAGAACCATTATAGATAGTCGGAATAGGACTGACCAGGCTCTCTTGATGATTTTCCCCACTGACTATGCAGAATCCTTACCAAACTATCACTTGAATCACAAAAACACCCTTGAAGAACCTTAATAACTCCCACTAGATTCCACTGATCAAGTTCTAATGGCTGTTTTCTCCACTGATGATATAGAATTCTTACCAAACTATCACTGAAATCATTAAAGCACCCTTTGGAAAAATAACAACAAATAATAACTCCCACTAGAGCTTGTTAAAAGAATTCGAGGTGGGGGTGGTCGTGTTCTCATGTCTATTTCCCCTCTGATGATGCAGAATTTTTACCAAGCTATCACTGAAATCACGAAAAACACCCTCGGAAAAAAAAAAAAAAAACTTAATAAGTTTCACTGGAGCCTGTTAAGAGAAGACAAGATAGGACTGATCATCTTGTCATGGCTATATTCCTTCCCCACTGATGATGCTGAATTCTTACCAAACCGTCACTGAAATCACAAAGGTATTCTTAAAAAAAAACCCTAATAACTTCCAATAGTGCCTGTTAAGAGGAGCCGGAGTCGAGATAAGACGCTGAAACGTTTGAGAAGAGGGACCCTTTGACCCGGCAGCCATCAGCCACACCCAGCACGTACCAACATCGCCTCTCCCTTCGACTTATACTGCCGGTACATCAGCAATTGATATTTACTCCTGTAGCTGGAACTTCACTTTAAAACGTATGCGGCACTAAAAATACGGGTTTGGCATGCGCGTCGACAGCATTATGTGTGTGTGACTGGCGAGCATCGTGGCGTCAGTTTGGTCTGTGTGGCAACAGCATAAGGTGGTGTTTTATTTATGCTCGGTTTGTGTTCCTTTTTAAGGTGATGGAACTAACGAAGCGCTGTGTGTATGTGTGTGTGTGTGTGTGTGTGTGTGTGTGTGTGTGTGTGTGTGAGAGAGAGAGAGAGAGAGAGAGAGAGAGAGAGAGAGAGAGAGAGAGAGAGAGAGAGAGAGAGAGACTAAGCAGTTACATTTTTATTGGCGCCACACATTAAACAGCTTCAAGAGAGAGAGAGAGAGAGAGAGAGAGAGAGAGAGAAAGAGAGAGAGAGAGAGAATAGTTTATGTATTTATGCATATGTATGTATGTATGTATATATGTATGTATATATGTATGTATATTATGTACTCTTCTCTACATTCAACACTCCTCTCCCACTACATTCCATCTTTCCTTTTGCAGACCTCTCTGTATCTCCCTCCCCTCTCCCACCTCCCTTCCCTCCTCCTTTCCTTCAGTCCTTCCCCATACATTCCTCCTTTCCTTTCTTACCTACCTTCCTTCTTCTTTCCCTTCTCTCCCTCCCTTCCTTCCTCCTTTCTCTCTCTCCTTCCCTGTCTTCCTTAGTCTCTTTCCCTTCCTTCCTCATTTCCTTCCTCACCTCTCTACATCTTTACCTCCCGTTCCCTACTTTCCTCCATCCCTTACCTTCCTCCATTCCTCTTTCCCTTCCCTTCCTCCCTTTCTCCTTCCCTTTCCTAACCCTCCTTTCTTCATCCTTCCTCACTTCCTCCTTCACTTTTTCACCTCCCTCTCTCTCTCCTTCCTTCTCTTTTCATCCTTCTACCTTTCCATTTCCTTTTCTACCTTCCTCCTTCCCTTCCTTATCTATCTATCTATCTATCTATCTATCTATCTATCTATCTATCTATCTATCTATATATGTATATATATATATATATATATATATATATATATATATATATATATATATATATATATATATATATATATATATATATATATCTTCCTCTCTTCCCTTCCCTTCCCTACATTCCTTTTTTTTCCTCTTCTACTTCCTTATCTTCATACTTTCCTTCTCTCTCCTCCTTACCTTCCTTCTTCCCTTCCTTACTCCCTTCCCTCCTTTCCTTCAACTCTTCTCCTCTCCTACATCCCTTCCTTCCTTCTCTACCTACCTCCCCACCTCACCATCCTCCTTCCCTCCCTCCTTCCCTCCCTGCCTCTTAAAAAATAAGAGGCACCTCCGCTTTGGAGGATCCTGAGGAGGAACTGGAGAGATGGGGCAAGATCCAGATATGAAGTTGTGATCAGAGGAGCCCCACGGAGAGGATAGTGGCAGAATAAGGAGAAGTATTACAGGTTAGGAAAAAGGATGCTGGGTGTTTCTCATTGACAGCCAGGGATACAAATTAGGTGGTGTCTCTGTTCAGAGTAAGACTCTCAGCAAAACCTTTGTATTATGTTGGCAGCCCTGCACTCCAATGCCGAGCAGAGCCTGGGCGAAACTCAATCTTACTTACAAATACTTGTATTTCTTCACTATAATCAGCTATAGCACAAGTTAGGCAAATTCAGTTTCTATCCACGGACGAAGCTGTGTTTGTTCAATTGTATCAGTTTTTAACTTCGATACTGTAAGAAATGCAATAATTATGAAGAGTATAAGTTAAGGAATAAAATTTTACGGTTTATATAACACTTATCGTTATGTCCAGCCATTTTGAAGTTATTCTTAAAATTAAACATGTCTTCTCAGACATAAAATACCCCTGAATGTGAGGGTGCTTTCAGATTTCGCATAAAAAGTGATATAAAAAAGAAAAGGAAAGATTTTAATGACTATCTTGTATGTCTCACAGGAAGCAGGGTAGGGAGAAGATGGGCGTTTTCTTCCCCTCCCTGCGTCCCTCCCTTTCTCCCCACGCCACCGCCACCACCTAACATCCACCCATCCATCCCTGGATTCACAGTTGATGATTAATGATAATATTCAAGTATACCGTTTACTGTTTTTCGCATCTTGCTAAGTATACAGTTTCCAACATCTCAAATTCACGTCTCGGACCACGTTCACAAAAAAGCAAACAAATTCACAAATAAATAAACAGTTGAGGAATGAAAACTGAAATGAGTGAATTAATAATGTTCATAGCAATCATGCTGGTCGTGGCGTCCGTGGCCGGGGAGCAGCACGCCGCGGAGAAGGCCGTGGAGACACAGCGTGCCAGCTGTGCTTGAGACACAGCGGGGCCAGCTCCTCCTGCTGGAGCTGGAGCACCAACAGCTGTTGTCTGCGCAGAGCAAGGCGCGGCGGCTGCTTCTGGAGGACAAGGACCCTGATATAATCCTGCTGCAGCAGAAGGTGCAGCAGGTCGAAGCCGAGCTCGCCTTCCAGCTGCAGCAGACGAGCATGGCTCAGGCACAGGCTTCTTCCAACGTTCGCTCTCTGCGCGCCGACGGGCAGCAGGCGGCGGCTCTCTTAAAGCAGCAGGCTGTGGAGGCTGATAAGGCAACCCGCCGCCTGTGCGAGGGATTGACTGAGGGCCACGGGGACATGTCCCTTTTGTGCCGCGGGGCAAAGGTGGACATGTCACCTGAGCTGCACAAAATACTGCATTGGCTGGCTCGGCAACAGGGCAAGACGAAGTCCTGCAGGAAGAACTGGATACTCAGCAAGCTGGCACTGGTGTGGATAGGATGGCTAGTGATAGTCAGGATGCTCTGGCGCCTAGGTGAGCCTGAAGAAAAGATTCTTAAGACGGACTGAGCACCACTTAGCATACTTTTCTGGCTCTCCTTAGGGCCACAGCACCCTAACCACCGCCACCTTCCACCATACGCCACTTCCACCTTTTAAAACTCACCATCCGCCACCTCTCAACATCCATCCTCCGCCACCACCGAACATCTTCCATCCGCCACCCCCCAACATCCAACAGCCACCATCCGCCACCTCCCAACATCCAACAGCCACCAACCTGCCACCTCCCAACATCCAACAGCCACCAACCTGCCACCTCCCAACATCCAACAGCCACCATCTGCCACCAACATCCAACAGCCACCATCCGCCACCACCCAACATCCAACAGCCACCATCCGCCACCCCCCAACATCCAACAGCCACCAACCTGCCACCTCCCAACATCCAACAGCCACCAACCTGCCACCTCCCAACATCCAACAGCCACCATCTGCCACCAACATCCAACAGCCACCAACCTGCCACCTCCCAACATCCAACAGCCACCATCTGCCACCAACATCCAACAGCCACCATCCGCCACCTCCCAACATCCAACAGCCACCAACCTGCCACCTCCCAACATCCAACAGCCACCATCCGCCACCTCCCAACATCCAACAGCCACCAACCTGCCACCTCCCAACATCCAACAGCCACCAACCTGCCACCTCCCAACATCCAACAACCACCAACCGCCACCTCCCAACATCCAACAGCCACCAACCTGCCACCTCCCAACATCCAACAGCCACCAACCTGCCACCTCCCAACATCCAACAGCCACCAACCTGCCACCTCCCAACATCCAACAGCCACCATCCGTCACCTCCCAACATCCAACAGCCACCATCTGCCACCAACATCCAACAGCCACCAACCTGCCAACTCCCAACATCCAACAGCCACCAACCTGCCACCACCCAACATCCAACAGCCACCAACCTGCCACCTCCCAACATCCAACAGCCACCATCCGCCACCTCCTCAACATCCAACAGCCACCAACCTGCCACCTCCCAACATCCAACAGCCACCAACCTGCCACCTCCCAACATCCAACAGCCACCATCCGTCACCTCCCAACATCCAACATCCACCATCTGCCACCAACATCCAACAGCCACCAACTTGCCACCTCCCAACATCCAACAGCCACCATCCGCCACCACCCAACATCCAACAGCCACCAACCTGCCACCTCCCAACATCCAACAGCCACCATCCGCCACCTCCCAACATCCAACAGCCACCAACCTGCCACCTCCCAACATCCAACAGCCACCAACCTGCCACCTCCCAACATCCAACAGCCACCATCTGCCACCAACATCCAACAGCCACCATCCGCCACCTCCCAACATCCAACAGCCACCAACCTGCCACCTCCCAACATGCAACAGCCACCAACCTGCCACCTCCCAACATCCAACAGCCAAATCTGCCACCAACATCCAACAGCCACCAACCTGCCACCTCCCAACATCCAACAGCCACCAACCTGCCACCTCCTAACATCCAACAGCCACCAACCTGCCACCTCCCAACATCCAACAGCCACCATCCGCCACCTCCCAACATCCAACAGCCACCAACCTGCCACCTCCCAACATCCAACAGCCACCAACCTGCCACCACCCAACATCCAACAGCCACCAACCTGCCACCTCCCAACATCCAACAGCCACCAATCTGCCACCTCCCAACATCCAACAGCCACCATCCGCCACCTCCCAACATCCAACAGCCACCAACCTGCCACCTCCCAACATCCAACAGCCACCAACCTGCCACCTCCCAACATCCAACAGCCACCATCCGTCACCTCCCAACATCCAACAGCCACCATCTGCCACCAACATCCAACAGCCACCAACCTGCCACCTCCCAACATCCAACAGCCACCATCCGCCACCACCCAACATCCAACAGCCACCAACCTGCCACCTCCCAACATCCAACAGCCACCATCCGCCACCTCCCAACATCCAACAGCCACCAACCTGCCACCTCCCAACATCCAACAGCCACCAACCTGCCACCTCCCAACATCCAACAGCCACCAACCTGCCACCTCCCAACATCCAACAGCCACCATCTGCCACCAACATCTAACAGCCACCATCCGCCACCACCCAACATCCAACAGCCACCAACCTGCCACCTCCCAACATCTAACAGCCACCATCCGCCACCTCCCAACATCCAACAGCCACCAACCTGCCACCTCCCAACATCCAACAGCCACCAACCGCCACCTCCCAACATCCAACAGCCACCAACCTGCCACCTCCCAACATCCAACAGCCACCAACCTGCCACCTCCCAACATCCAACAGCCACCATCTGCCATCAACATCCAACAGCCACCATCCGCCACCTCCCAACATCCAACAGCCACCAACCTGCCACCTCCCAACATGCAACAGCCACCATCCGCCACCACCCAACATCCAACAGCCACCAACCTGCCACCTCCCAACATCCAACAGCCACCATCCGCCACCTCCCAACATCTAACAGCCACCAACCTGCCACCTCCCAACATCCAACAGCCACCAACCTGCCACCACCCAACATCCAACAGCCACCAACCTGCCACCTCCCAACATCCAACAGCCACCAACCTGCCACCTCCCAACATCCAACAGCCACTATCTGCCACCAACATCCAACAGCCACCAACCTGCCACCTCCCAACATCCAACAGCCACCAACCTGCCACCTCCCAACATCCAACAGCCACCAACCGCCACCTCCCAACATCCAACAGCCACCATCCGCCACCACCCAACATCCAACAGCCACCAACCTGCCACCTCCCAACATCCAACAGCCACCATCCGCCACCTCCCAACATCCAACAGCCACCAACCTGCCACCTCCCAACATCCAACAGCCACCAACCTGCCACCACCCAACATCCAACAGCCACCAACCTGCCACCTCCCAACATCCAACAGCCACCATCCGCCACCACCCAACATCTAACAGCCACCAACCTGCCACCTCCCAACATCCAACAGCCACCAACCTGCCACCTCCCAACATCCAACAGCCACCAACCTGCCACCACCCAACATCCAACAGCCACCAACCTGCCACCTCCCAACATCCAACAGCCACCATCCGTCACCTCCCAACATCCAACAGCCACCATCCGCCACCAACATCCAACAGCCACCATCCGCCACCTCCCAACATCCAACAGCCACCATCCGCCACCTACCAACATCCAACAGCCACCAACCTGCCACCTCCCAACATCCAACAGCCACCATCTGCCACCAACATCCAACAGCCACCGTCCGCCACCACCCAACATCCAACAGCCACCAACCTGCCACCTCCCAACATCCAACAGCCACCAACCTGCCACCTCCCAACATCCAACAGCCACCATCCGCCACCTCCCAACATCCAACAGCCACCATCCGCCACCTCCCAACATCCAACAGCCACCATCCGCCACCTCCCAACATCCAACAGCCACCATCCGCCACCTCCCAACATCCAACAGCCACCATCCGCCACCACCCAACATCCAACAGTCACTAACCTGCCACCACCCAACATCCAACAGCCACCAACCTGCCACCTCCCAACATCCAACAGCCACCAACCTGCCACCTCCCAACATCCAACAGCCACCAACCTGCCACCACCCAACATCCAACAGCCACCAACCTGCCACCTCCCAACATCCAACAGCCACCAACCTGCCACCTCCCAACATCCAACAGCCACCAACCTGCCACCTCCCAACATCCAACAGCCACCATCCGCCACCTCCTCAACATCCAACAGCCACCAACCTGCCACCTCCCAACATCCAACAGCCACCAACCTGCCACCTCCCAACATCCAACAGCCACCATCCGTCACCTCCCAACATCCAACAGCCACCATCTGCCACCAACATCCAACAGCCACCAACCTGCCACCTCCCAACATCCAACAGCCACCATCCGCCACCACCCAACATCCAACAGCCACCAACCTGCCACCTCCCAACATCCAACAGCCACCATCCGCCACCTCCCAACATCCAACAGCCACCAACCTGCCACCTCCCAACATCCAACAGCCACCAACCTGCCACCTCCCAACATCCAACAGCCACCAACCTGCCACCTCCCAACATCCAACAGCCACCATCTGCCACCAACATCTAACAGCCACCATCCGCCACCACCCAACATCCAACAGCCACCAACCTGCCACCTCCCAACATCTAACAGCCACCATCCGCCACCTCCCAACATCCAACAGCCACCAACCTGCCACCTCCCAACATCCAACAGCCACCAACCGCCACCTCCCAACATCCAACAGCCACCAACCTGCCACCTCCCAACATCCAACAGCCACCAACCTGCCACCTCCCAACATCCAACAGCCACCATCTGCCATCAACATCCAACAGCCACCATCCGCCACCTCCCAACATCCAACAGCCACCAACCTGCCACCTCCCAACATGCAACAGCCACCATCCGCCACCACCCAACATCCAACAGCCACCAACCTGCCACCTCCCAACATCCAACAGCCACCATCCGCCACCTCCCAACATCCAACAGCCACCAACCTGCCACCTCCCAACATCCAACAGCCACCAACCTGCCACCACCCAACATCCAACAGCCACCAACCTGCCACCTCCCAACATCCAACAGCCACCAACCTGCCACCTCCCAACATCCAACAGCCACTATCTGCCACCAACATCCAACAGCCACCAACCTGCCACCTCCCAACATCCAACAGCCACCAACCTGCCACCTCCCAACATCCAACAGCCACCAACCGCCACCTCCCAACATCCAACAGCCACCATCCGCCACCACCCAACATCCAACAGCCACCAACCTGCCACCTCCCAACATCCAACAGCCACCATCCGCCACCTCCCAACATCCAACAGCCACCAACCTGCCACCTCCCAACATCCAACAGCCACCAACCTGCCACCACCCAACATCCAACAGCCACCAACCTGCCACCTCCCAACATCCAACAGCCACCATCCGTCACCTCCCAACATCCAACAGCCACCATCCGCCACCAACATCCAACAGCCACCATCCGCCACCTCCCAACATCCAACAGCCACCATCCGCCACCTACCAACATCCAACAGCCACCAACCTGCCACCTCCCAACATCCAACAGCCACCATCTGCCACCAACATCCAACAGCCACCATCCGCCACCACCCAACATCCAACAGCCACCAACCTGCCACCTCCCAACATCCAACAGCCACCAACCTGCCACCTCCCAACATCCAACAGCCACCATCCGCCACCTCCCAACATCCAACAGCCACCATCCGCCACCTCCCAACATCCAACAGCCACCATCCGCCACCTCCCAACATCCAACAGCCACCATCCGCCACCTCCCAACATCCAACAGCCACCATCCGCCACCACCCAACATCCAACAGTCACTAACCTGCCACCACCCAACATCCAACAGCCACCAACCTGCCACCTCCCAACATCCAACAGCCACCAACCTGCCACCTCCCAACATCCAACAGCCACCAACCTGCCACCACCCAACATCCAACAGCCACCAACCTGACACCTCCCAACATCCAACAGCCACCATCCATCACCTCCCAACATCCAACAGCCACCATCCGCCACCAACATCCAACAGCCACCATCCGCCACCTCCCAACATCCAACAGCCACAATCCGCCACCTCCCAACATCCAACAGCCACCATCCGCCACCTCCCAACATCCAACAGCCACCATCCGCCATCTCCCAACATCCAACAGCCACCAACCTGCCACCTCCCAACATCCAACAGCCACCATCCGCCACCTCCCAACATCCAACAGCCACCATCCGCCACCTCCCAACATCCAACAGCCATCATCCGCCACCTCCCAACATCCAACAGCCACCATCCGCCACCTCCCAACATCCAACAGCCACCATCCGCCACCTCCCAACATCCAACAGCCACCATCCGCCATCTCCCAACATCCAACAGCCACCAACCTGCCACCTCCCAACATCCAACAGCCACCATCCGCCACCTCCCAACATCCAACAGCCACCATCCGCCACCTCCCAACATCCAACAGCCATCATCCGCCACCTCCCAACATCCAACAGCCACCATCCGCCACCACCCAACATCCAACAGCCACCATCCGCCACCTCCCAACATCCAACAGCCACCATCCGCCACCTCCCAACATCCAACAGCCACCATCCGCCACCACCCAACATCCAACAGCCACCAACCTGCCACCACCCAACATCCAACAGCCACCAACCTGCCACCTCCCAACATCCAACAGCCACCAACCTGCCACCTCCCAACATCCAACAGCCACCAACCTGCCACCACCCAACATCCAACAGCCACCAACCTGACACCTCCCAACATCCAACAGCCACCATCCGTCACCTCCCAACATCCAACAGCCACCATCCGCCACCAACATCCAACAGCCACCATCCGCCACCTCCCAACATCCAACAGCCACCATCTGCCACCTTCCAACATCCAACAGCCACCATCCGCCACCTCCCAACATCCAACAGCCACCAACTTGCCACCTCCCAACATCCAACAGCCACCATCCGCTACCTCCCAACATCCAACAGCCACCATCCGCCACCAACATCCAACATCCACCATCCGCCACCACCCAACGTCCAACATCCACCATCCGCCACCACCCAACATCTACCATCCTCCACCACCCAACATCCACCATCCGGCACCTCCCAACGTTAAAACAATGCTCCTTTCATTCAACCATCCATATACAGGCCATACACCCCTGCTCCCCCTCCTGCCTCCTGCCTCTGTCCCTGTGTCCTCAACTCACACTTCTAGTTGACCCGCTTCGCTCCCTTCCCCAAAAGCTGCTCCTTGAGACCTGTTAGAATTAATGGCCTTTCACTCCCAAGTCAACCATCTCTTTATTTCGTTACCGCCTTTTTTTATTTTTTATTTTATTTTTTTTTATTTTCACCGTCTCCTGTCTTCTGTCTTCTGTCTTTTCCTTCTCATCTTGTTCTTGTTCTTGTTCTTCTTGGCGAGTATGGTCTGTCGTGTGTGTGTGTGTGTGTGTGTGTGTGTGTGTGTGTGTGTGTGTGTGTGTGCTTTTATGCTTTGGTTTATTTTGGTTTTGTTTTCTGTTTCTTTTCTTTTCTTTCTTTTTGTGCATTTTTTTCTTTGTTGTTATGTTTCTTTTCTTTTTTATTGTTTCTCCTTTTCGTTACCTTTCTATTCTTTTTATGATATCGCTTGTTTTTACGTATGATTTTCACATTCTCCCTTCCTTCACTCTCTCTCTCTCTCTCTCTCTCTCTCTCTCTCTCTCTCTCTCTCTCTCTCTCTCTCTCTCTCTCTCTCTCTCTCTCTCTCTCTCTCTCTCTCTCTCTCTCTCTATATATATATATATATAATATTAACTCACTTTTCTTGCTCTGTTATCTTATTTCTTAAAGATAACAGATTAACAGTTCCCAGATTCTTTCTTTATTTTCTCTTATTTGCTTCCTTCTTTCTCTTTATTCACCTACTTTTTGTCCTCGTAAACTAGTCTACACCACCTTCTTGTTTTTTTTCTTCTCTCTTCTCTTTTCCATCTCGTTTACATCTTCTTGACGCCCTCTTCTTCTCTCTCATCTTTGCTCATCTTATCTGTCCACCCTGTTTTCATCCTTTCCTATTCTCCTCCTACCTCATTTTCCTTTCCCGTTTCTCCAGCTCCTCTTCTCCGTTCTCCTCTCATTCTCTTTTCCTTCCTCTATTTCCCTTAATCTCTTTTCCTCTCTTTCTCCTCTCCATCCGCTCTCCACCTATTCCTTCTCCTTTATCCCCTTATCCTCTTCTCTCTTCTCCATTCCTCCCTTTCATCTCATCTTTCTCCCTTCCAAAAAACTCTTCTTCATTATTCTCTACCTTTTTTTAACCTCCTCCCTCTCCTTCATCTCCTCATCTCTTCTCCATCATACCTCCACCCTATCCCGCCTGCCCGCACTCCTTTACCTTCCCTCCGTCACCGTCAGCTCGTCAACAGAAGGAGAAGAGGCTTAATTGTTTGTTTGTTGTGGCTGTGACGCGGCGGCGG
>NC_087152.1:35969316-35986816 GCF_035594125.1 Scylla paramamosain | reverse complement strand
TCTTACTGATTTGCGTCAAGACACCTGCGGAACTAAATTTGCAAACTTCTTTTTTTTTTTTTTTTAATCGTGCAATTTACCTTTTTTTTTTTTTCAGGTGGGGGCGGTGAGCGGCATATTGAGTAAGCTCTCCCCCCCACCTTACTCCGCCTCTCACTTCTTGCATGCTTAGACATACTCCATGAAAAATGTGCCTCTGATATCTTCCTCGTGTTCTTCTTTACATCTTTAGTACCACATTTCATTATCTTGAGTCTTATCCTCATCATCGCCTAGCTGCCCATCCTCCACTAGGTGACAAATGAGCACACTTGTCATGCCTGTTACTTGGATGCCACAGTCACCTTTGTACGTCACTTGGTCCGTATTTTAAAACGCTTCAATGTCTGCTGTCGACTACTTTTAACGGGCTGTAGTCAGTGAAGTTTTCAAGAGTACTTTCATGCTTCCAGTGATAGTTTAATCAGGATTCTGTACTATTGAAAGGAAAAATCCCCATAATAAACCATATAATAATCTTGGTAATGGGAGTTAACGGAATTTTCAAAGCATGTTTCCATGATTTTAATGATAGTTTTAATAAGGATTCTATACCATTAAAGAAGAAAAGAATAACTCACCCTTAATAACAATCAGTAATCTCGGTGGCCTTTGAAAATAGACAATGAAAGAAAAATGACTTTAAAAATACGAGCCACTGAGGAACAAGTGTGTATCCCTTCTGGCATCCTAAGTGTCCGCCTTGTTCCCCACCCAGCAAGGAACTCCAGCACATCGTGACCTCCCCTCCCTCCTGCTGCGGGTGGCTGCTGAATGTAGAGCCGAGCAGTCATCACCCTCCCCTCCCTCTCCCAGTTTCTCCCCCTGACGCCTGCCCAAGCATTCATCATTCATCGCCACGCCAGCACACTCACCTGCCTCTTCACTTCATACCCAGCCATCACCCACAATCTTCGTTGCTATCAAGTCAACAGCCACCCTGCCATCCATCTCACGCCCGGCAATTCAGTACCATCACTACAACTAAAGCACAAGTCACCCGTCCCCACTACCTCCCCCACTGCCGCGACTGCCACCAGCCAGGACCACACGAGCCAACCAGCAACTCCCTTCTCCCTACTCGTCCGGCGGGCGCCACACTGCCGCCTGCCCTGTCGACTCGGGTCTCGCAGTCAGTCAGATCTTGCGCCAGTCTTCGCCCAGCCGTCGTTCGTGGCGCATTGTTCGCTCTCTGCTCTCAAGGTACGCGCACCTGAGCCGGGACTGTCGTCTCTTTCCACTCGTTCTGTCCACGATCACGCACCGCTTGCTATCTTATGTGAGTGCACGGTGTTTATTATTATTATTATTATTATTATTACTATTATTATTATTAACTCGTATGTTTATTTATTTATTTATTTAGTTGTGTGTGTGTGTGTGTGTGTGTGTGTGTGTGTGTGTGTGTGTGTGTGTGTGTGTGTGCATACACCGTGTTAGCAACAAGTCCACGGTAACCGGTTGTCACTCACGGAGACAAGATGACTGTTGTTGCATCCAGTCAGCGTTACCAAAACATTTACACATTTACACACTTACATATACACACGCAATGATAACATGCGAAAGTGAGCTGGTTGCGGAGCGATTCCTGTTTGGCGCGAGTCGTTATCGTGAGTCTGCGTTTACCAGTTTGCCAGTCGTGCCTTGCCTCGCCCTCACAGTTGCGCGGTCGTCGGCACCACCCACGTGTCGCGCTGTGCATTACACGTGATTAACCCCCGTCGTTACTTTAATCAAACACACGGTATTTCTGGCCCTACTACTCGCTACTGACGGATAATGGGTGGTTCTTTGCAGGTGGGGGCAGTGGCGGGCACGAGCTGCGGCACAGGTGTGGAGTGAGGGTTGCGGCGGGTCAGGGCACGCACACACTGAGTCCTGTCAGATATATAAGAGGGTAAGGGGTGGCGGGGTGATGAGGGAGACACTTGAGCACCATTTCTTTGGGAACTGAGAGGTGTTTGACCCTTCATGTGTGCGAGAGAGAGAGAGAGAGAGAGAGAGAGAGAGAGAGAGAGAGAGAGAGAGAGAGAGAGAGAGAGAGAGAGAGAGAGAGAGAGAGAGATAATGATGATGATGAAAGTGATAAAAATTGATAGCTATTTGGAAAGTAACATATACACATGATTGCTTAGAGAGAGAGAGAAGAGAGAGAGAGAGAGAGAGAGAGAGAGAGAGAGAGAGAGAGAGAGAGAGAGAGAGAGAGAGAGAGAGTTTGTGTATGTATGTGTGTGTGTGTGTGTGTGGGCACGGAGAAGGGAGGGGAAAAAACAACAAAGACAGCCATTCGTTTATTTCATCTCGTGCCCCACAACGACTTATCCGATTACTGTCCGGTACACTCGTTGCCCAGGCCATCAGGACGCGAGAGTACCCGCGTTAACCTCCACCCTGCGCCCCACGCCACCCACCGCACCCGCCCACCCTCGTGAAGCAAGCGAAGGAGAGGAACAGTACTGAGGAAGGTTGACGCGGAAGGAGAGAGAAAGGGAGAGAGAGAGAGAGAGAGAGAGAGAGAGAGAGAGAGAGAGAGAGAGAGAGAGAGAGAGAGAGAGAGAGAGCAAATCAGTTAAGGAAGAGGAGAAAAGTGCATTACTACTATTTCTATTGCCAAAGTTAACGTTGATGTAACTTAAGTACGTTATACTTGAACGGAGAGAGATTGACGCGGTAGGAAAGAAAAATAAAAACACGCAAAAAAAAAAAAAAAGGCAAATCAGTTCAAGAAAAGAAGAAAGAACTGCATTACTACTACTATTACTACTACTAATACAACAACAACAACAACTATTACTACTACTGCTACTATTACTACTACTTCTACTACTGCTACTATTACTAGACTTAACGTTGATGTCATTTAAATGCGTGACACTGAAAGGAGAAAGATCGACGTGGTTGGCAAGTAAAAAGAAAGAAAGAAGAAAAAAAAAAGCGAATCATTTAAGGAGCAGATGAAAAAGTGCATTACTGCCGCTACCAAAGTTAACGTTAAATATGTCGTAAAGAATATAATAACGAGGTTTAAATGTGGGGAGTAATTGTTTTTTTTCCTTGTCTTCACTTTAACCAGAGAGAGAGAGAGAGAGAGAGAGAGAGAGAGAGAGAGAGAGAGAGAGAGAGAGAGAGAGAGAGAGAGAGAGAGAGAGAGAGAGAAGGGGGGAGGGTCAGTACACAGGAAGATGATGATAATGGAAAGAAGGAGTACTCGAGTTTCTGACAAGATTTATTGCTGTAGTTAATGCAATTTTGCGGTGAATTATGAGAGAGAGAGAGAGAGAGAGAGAGAGAGAGAGAGAGAGAGAGAGAGAGAGAGAGAGAGAGAGAGAGAGAGAGAGAGAGAGAGAATATCTAGACTGTAAGACCACACAGAAACAAGCCAAGTCACGTACAAACTGATAAACGAAGTAGAGATAGATAAAAAAAAATGAAAGAGAGAGAGAGAGAGAGAGAGAGAGAGAGAGAGAGAGAGAGAGAGAGAGAGAGAGAGAGAGAGAGAGAGAGAGAGAGAGAGAGTCTGTCTGAAATGAATTAGAGTATAGCATGAGTTTAGCGTCGTCTATATTTGCATCGTCGAGGGTCGGGGAAGAGGAGGAGCACACACACCCCTGGGCCAGCCACGTCTAATAGGTAATAACACACCGCCCGATGACTTACACTCTTTTTCAGGCAGAGATCAGGAAACCGCATCTATCATTTTTTATTTCTAGGGTGCATGCATGTGTGTGTGTGTGTGTGTGTGTGTGTGTGTGTGTGTGTGTGTGCGGGACTCGTGTAGCTCATCACCATCATTCGTTTTTTCCCCACGGGTCAGAGTTTACGAGTGAGTGATGCTGATAACCGGAACGCTGCAATTTTGTCCCTCGTGTGGTGCAGTGCTGAGGCTGCGACCGAGCGCCAATGAGCGTAAAATATGGAAGGCTGTAAACGAAGATTACCGCGAAATTCTGCATCACCGTGGCATTCCTGCGTGGATCAAGAGCAGAGTTGTTTTGTTCGTGAGAGGAGACTGACTGAAGGCATAAAAATTGGGAAGAAAAGCTCACTCAACTTGCCGCTTCCAAAAAAGTGATAGAGAATAAAGCAATGTTGGTCGATTTAATTCCGGAGGTGTCTTGATGCTTCTCTTTTAAAGCAGTTCAGGTCGTGAGAAGAAAAAAAAACGGAAACAGGTAGAGAGTTCCAGAGTTTATTTAGACTGTATTAGATTTCTTTCCGTCCTTTAAAGTAGAAAGAAAGGCACGTGAATTATGTGCATAAGCATTATTTGTCTACATCATGACTTTTTTTTTTTTCTTGATTGTGATCAGACTGGTTTTTTGTTCCTCCCTTCCTTGGAAAATAAAGAAAACTGAAAATTAAGTGATAATGGTAGGTTATTTATCAGCGTAATCTGAAAAATTTTCTTAATTGTGATAGAAAGTTTATAAATCAGTCATTTACCATCAATCAATCAGTCAGTGTCAGTCAGTCAGTCAGCCAGTCAGTCAGTCAGTCTCAACCAGTCAGTAAGTCACAGTCTATCAGTCAGTTCTAATCAGTCATTCTCACTCGGTCAATTATCCTCAGTAAATCTCATTCATTCAGCTAGCCTCAGTCAGTCAGTTGCTTTCATTCAGTCATTATTAGCAAATCAGTCTTATTTTACTCATTCAGTCAGCCTCAGTCAGTCAGTCACTTTCAGTCAATCATTCATCTAGTCTCAGTCCTTCGGTGTCAGTCAGTGAATCAGCCAGCCAACCACGTATAAAAAAAAATCCCTTTCACTTCACACAACTGATGATATTTTACTTTCATCAATATACTAAACAAACAAACTATCGCTCAGCATAACTTTACACTTTCCTATCGCATAGTAGTAGTAAAAAAATAAATAATAAGCTATAGAAGTATTCAGGCCTCCTCGTCGGTCAATAAGCAAAGTACTCCTCAACACAACTTTACATATTCCCTTAACAGCACAGTAAAAAGAAAACACGTAGGCAATGAAGTAGCTAAGCTCTCCTCTCAGAGTCCACACGAGTGATGGCGTTCTAAGTAGCGGGTCACATCATTCACAAACAAATCAGGCAGATCGTAAGCCTCGAACCCACTTGGCCGAGAGAAAACAAAAGAGCAGGGTGGGCGCGTCTCAAAGCGTAAATATTTCTTTGTTTATATATGACGTCACGGTGTTTGTGTCTTCCCTCTGGCCGGACGATATGTTTTGACGCGCGGGATTGTGAACGGACCGAAAGAGGCTGGGATGAAAGGGGTGATAGGTAGCTGGGGATGTGTGAAGGAAGAGAAACTGAGGGAGGGGGAGCGGGTGTGTAGGTGGGAACGGTAAGATGAGGGGGCAGGGATGCAAGGATGCTGTGATGGATAGGTAGGAAGGATAGGAAAAGAGGGAGCCAAGGAGTTAAAGTTGCTGCGTTTGAGCTGATTCATGTCACCTATTTATTTTATTTGTTGTTTAATTGTAATTTTGTGATCAATGTATTTCCTTGTTTGCTAACTGGCTAACTTACTAACTGACTAACTGACTGACTGACTGACTGACTGACTGACTGACTGACTGACTGACTGGCTGACTGACTGACTGACTGACTGACTGACTGACTGACTGACTGACTTAATATGAGGTAGAAAAAAACCGGTCTAGGGAAGTGGTGGAACATGTAGGTAGGAGCGACATGACGAGGCGTGTAGTGTATCATGACTTGTGGCGAGGAGGCAGCGGGTAAATGATGAAGGATATGTTGTTCCTTATGATTCGAAGGTTTTCATTTTGTTTGATTGTTTGTGCGTATCAATGTGAAAGTTAATGAAAGGTGAGGGGTTTTATTGAATGTTTTTACTACTTCTACGTGATAACAAGATTTTACATTTATATTTCTTTTAGTTGAATATATCAAAATTTATCTGATTTCATAATTTTTTGAACGAAGGAAGGAGCACATGAATGGTGGTTATTCTTTTCGTTTCGTTTGGAATAATGGGTCGCGTCAAGGTGCATAGTGTAAAGTAGACGGGGAAAGAGGAAAAGTAAAGAGGAAGTTTGATTTGAAGTGATGAACCATCGAAAGAATCAAGCATACTCTACCTTCAGTATTTCTCTTATTCCTTCCTTGCACGTGTTTGTTCTCAGTTACCATCCTCCTCCTCCTCCTCCTCCTCCTTCTTCTCCTCCAAATCCTCCTCCAGCTCCTCCGCCACTCCTCCTCGCCATGTTTATAGCCGCGAAGGTTTAGTCAGGAGTAGGAGCAAAGAATAATCAAGCACGCCACTCAAGCCACGTGACATTATCATGGCTGGGAAAATAACAGGTCAGGAAGGGCGTGGAGCTCCTTGAGAGAGAGAGAGAGAGAGAGAGAGAGAGAGAGAGAGAGAGAGAGAGAGAGAGAGAGAGAGAGAGAGAGAGAGAGAGAGAGAGAGAGAGAGGCTGAGTGACGGAATGCGTGACAGGCAGACAAAAAAACACGAATGAACAAACAGCACAAGACAAGTGGATAGACATACAGCAACACACACACACACACACACACACACACACACACACACACACACACACTCTCTCTCTCTCTCTCTCTCTCTCTCTCTCTCTCTCTCTACTTTATATAGGCTAGCTTGGTTTAACTGTCTCTCTCTCTCTCTCTCTCTCTCTCTCTCTCTCTCTCTCTCTCTCTCTCTCTCTCTCTCTCTCTCTCTCTCTCTCTCTCTCTCACACACACACACACACACACACACACACACACACACACACAGAGAGAGAGAGAGAGAGAGAGAGAGAGAGAGAGAGAGAGAGAGAGAGAGAGAGAGAGAGAGAGAGAGAGAGAGAGAGAGAGAGAGAGAGAGAGAGAGAGAGAGAGAGAGAGAGAGATTTGTTTTTATGTCCTTCCCAGATTAGATTAATTTAGCCTAAATATCACGAAGATGAAAGATAGTGGCTGGTACGGGAGGAAGAAAAATAAAAAAAAAAGGACAAGCAGAAGACCTCTTTATTTTTCTGTCTTTCCCTCGAGCACCGGGACAAAAAGTGGAAGAGGGAAGCATTACTCAGCGACTATGAAGAAAAAAGAGACTCATATATTCCTGTTAACATAAAGGGAATCCTCCCCACAACTCCACTCCCTGCCCCAAAGGAGGTCATCGTGAGGTTACTGATGAAGCAGAGACGCTGAATTATTTTTATTTTATTTATTCATTTTTTCCTAGATGAAGCGAGACTAAGAGAATCTGCATGTTTATCTTTGTCATCTAGGCGGCAGTAGTGGACAGTTTTGCTTTGAGGGAAGGTTGTCGTCACTCTCTCTCTCTCTCTCTCTCTCTCTCTCTCTCTCTCTCTCTCTCTCTCTCTCTCTCTCTCTCTCTCTCTCTCTCTCTCTCCACAGACTCGTGCTTTCCGTCCTTGCTCGCTTGTTTGTTTCGCTTCACTGTGTTAGCCTTGCATGGATGGCAGATTGGAACGTGAACGCTTTGTATTTCTTATCTGCCCAGTGAGATCCGGCCAAAGAATGTGTTGTGTTGCTTTTGTATATGAGGAATTCATTGAGCTTCCTTGAATTTCTGTGACTGGTGTGAAATTACTGAATCTTGCTTGAAGTTGTTTGCGTATATGTCAGTTCTTTTCCCAAGCCAGTAGAGGATTTTGTTTTTTATTTATCTATTTTCTATTTTGCATTGTTGGATCGAAGACTTCATCGGGATTCCTTGCAGTTAAAAAATTATTATGAAACTGACTTGATCCGTCTTGAAATTGTGAGCTTATCAATCAATACTCTAAGATATAGCACGGTAACAGTTTTTGAATGTTTTTTGTTACTATTTTATTAGAAGAACTGTCAAACTTCCATGCAGTTCAGTTAATAATATGCAAATCACGAAATCCAGCTTGAAACTGTTTTACGAGTCAGTGTTTCCAAAATAAGACATGGCAACAGTTTATTTTCCGCTAAATTTTGCTGTCCACGCATAGCAAACTAAATTTTCTGGTTGTATGCAAGAAAGCAACCATCAATGAATTTTTCCGACACGTTGAACCTTTTCTGCTGTGCGTTTAAAGGCTCGTATTCTTAAACGCTTAGTTCTTCCATCAGCACAATTTTCAAAGACCACAGAGTTTATTGATAACATTCCCGGGAGCCCCAATTATTGAGCTATCATGAATGTTTATCCTATTAATGATGCAGAATCCTGACTAAACTATCATTATGAAAATCACAGTTAACTTCCAATATAGTCGTGACGATGCACCAAAACATCTGAGAATACAATATACACTATTTTTCAACACTACTACTGTACTACATCTTTTCATCTCAATTATCCCACTCTTTTATACCTCTGACTTCACCCCCCTGCATGTCTATCTCTTCCTTATTCTATTCTATTCCACATACTCCGTCAGGTTCCTCAGCTAACAAACACCATGCCCCCTCACCTGACACGAAACCAATTACTCGGTTAGACATGTTTTCACCTTCACACGAGTCATCGCAGCTAATTTCCGAGGAAGAGAGTGCAGGCAAAGCTCTCGTCTGTGTGTCTCTATGTCCCACACTGACTGACCACGGACAATAGGAACATATGGTGGTCTGTTACCTGAGTCAGTCGGGCAGGTGGCGACGCACGCGACCAGGCTAGACAGAAAGCAAAGTCGAGAGAGAGAGAGAGAGAGAGAGAGAGAGAGAGAGAGAGAGAGAGAGAGAGAGAGAGAGAGAGAGAGAGAGAGAGAGAGAGAGAGAGAGAGAGAAAGAAATGGAGAGAAAGGTACAAAGAAGGATAGCGTCCGTGTCTGCATGTAAGAGAGAGAGAGAGAGAGAGAGAGAGAGAGAGAGAGAGAGAGAGAGAGAGAGAGAGAGAGAGAGAGAGAGAGAGAAAACGAGAAGGAAGGAGGACAGGTCAGAGGGGAAGAGGGGCGAGTGGTGGTGAAGGAGGCGTACACGTAGTAGAGGTGGAGAGTGAGGGGAAGGGAAGGAGAGGAGGAGGTGGAGGAGGAGGAGTCAAGTGAGGTGGGAGAGGCAGTGCCGTGTTGAGGAAGGGCTGAGTCACTGCGGGTTGGTGAGGGCGAGTGAGGGTGAGGGGGCCACGGAGGTCAGTGTGTTGTGATGAGGAGGTGGTCTTCTGCGGGTAAGGGAAGGGGCAGGGAAGGGGAGAGGCAGAGAGGAAGGGGGGCAGGCGGTGAGTCACATTGTTGCAACTAGTTATTCCTGTTTGAACATTTCTGCGTCAGGAGAGAGAGAGAGAGAGAGAGAGAGAGAGAGAGAGAGAGAGAGAGAGAGAGAGAGAGAGAGAGAGAGAGAGAGAGAGAGAGAGAGGGTGGGGGGTACAGTATGTATTCAGACATGCAAATAAACAGAGAGAGAGAGAGAGAGAGAGAGAGAGAGAGAGAGAGAGAGAGAGAGAGAGAGAGAGAGAGAGAGAGAGAGAAAGTCACAGAATGCAGACGCAAACATGCAAGCAAACAGATAACAATGAATCGAATAACACATGCATGAACCTTTGCCTCCCTGCCTCCTGCCTGCTGCCTCCCCAACCCTCCCAAGCAATCCCGCCATTCACCATCAGAACAATATAGAATAGAACAAACATATTAACGAAAATGCACGTGTTTGTTAAGTAAAGGAAGGTGTTGACACAGTCCCGCTCCCTGCGCACCGTAAACTGTCACAGAGTACTGCCTCGCCTTCACGCCCGCCGCACACCACACACATACACACACACACACACACACACACACACACACGCACCAAACACCGCCTCGCCACAACACCCAGGGTCCGCCAAGCACTTTTCGCCATCGCTGTCTCAATCTGAAACACTTCGCCACACCTTCACTACATTCATTAGGCTTTAGTTGAAGTGACACGGGTTTTTAAAGGTGTTTTTATGGTTTTAGTGAGAGATGACCAATATTTCTACATTACTGACAGGAGAAGCACTCTTGAGAACCAGGCAGATCATTTGTGTGGCAGCTGAAAATAGTCGTGGTGAGAGAGCAAAGCGTTTCTGAATTCGGGTCCCTGTCACTTTCTTGCCCCGTCCCGTAGGATTCAGGAAAGCTCCCCTTACCTTCCCTTGCCTTAGATCGGTTCTCGGACGTCTGGAGATTATGAGGTCAAGATTCTTACCCCAGATAACACGTAATTGAGCGTCTTGAAGAGTTTATTTTATGAAGACTGCCTGCCCTGTTGCCGCGCCGCCTCCCCCGCTAATGACGGGGCTCGCCACCCACCCCAGCTGACCCACAGAACACCCTGGTAATTGGACCAGCGCCGGTAGTCAGGGAGTCAGAGGGAGATGATTTTTGCCTAATTATTGATGCTTGATGGAGGGCGTGGAGGGGACAGAGAGAGAGAGAGAGAGAGAGAGAGAGAGAGAGAGAGAGAGAGAGAGAGAGAGAGAGACAGAGAGAGAGAGGGGGAGGAGGGTTGCTGTACCTCATCCCGTATTTTTTTTTTTTTTTACTCTCTTTAACTTGTAGGTATTAACACTATTTTCTTGTCTAGTAAATTGGTCTGCGTTTTACAATTTTTTTTTTCCTATTTTACTATTTGTGGGAGCGGTAATCTTAGCAGGCTTTTCTTTTCCTTTTTTTATTATTTATTTACTTATTTATTTCTTTACGATTGTGTGTGTGTGTTTTTTTTTTTTTTTTTTTTTTTTTGCCCGGTCTCCTTCTACCGTTGAAAAAGTTAAGAAGACTCATGATACCATTCCAGTGACGACAATACAATTAATGGCGTTGTGTTATCTTTCCAGGTGCGGCGGAAGGCTACAGTGGACCCTGAGTGGCCGCCAGATAACGCCGGCAGGAGGGTCTTAATTTGGGCGCCACGGTCAGGGTATGGGAAGGCAGGCAGGGTATGGTCAGAGAGAGGGTATAGGGAGCAAGACGAGGGTAAGGGGGGCAGGGTGAGGGTATTGGGAGCAGGCAGAGTATGGGAGGGCAGGTAGTGTCAGGGTATTGCAGGACAAGTACGGTGATGGTATATAAGGAACAGGCAAGGTACGGAGGGACTGGTAGGGAGAGGGTATAGGGAGCAAGTAGACTTAGGGTTTATGGGGGACAGGTAGGGTGGGTACAGGGGACAGGTAGCGAGAGGGTTGAAGACACCTTGTACTACACTGACCTTCCCTGGGGACGATGGAGTCACTGATACTGATTATAATTACACCTGTTGAGTGGTTCAGGACCTCCAGAAGTGATGTCGACTGGATCTCTCTCTCTCTCTCTCTCTCTCTCTCTCTCTCTCTCTCTCTCTCTCTCTCTCTCTCTCTCTCTCTCTCTCTCTTTCTCTCTGTGTGTGTGTGTGTGTGTGTGTGTGTGTGTGCTCTGCTTGTCTGCCTGCCCCTCCCCCTCCCCCTCTCTCTCTCTCTCTCTCTCTCTCTCTCTCTCTCTCTCTCTCTCTCTCTCTCTCTCTCTCTCTCTCTCTCTGTCAGTAGTTAAGAAGAGCATCAGTCATGTTAAGAAGAGTTAATCCGACAACACACACACACACACACACACACACACACACAGTACTGTATAATCCACTGTCGTTCATTCAAAAAACAAGCACTAGTTTATCGCGCAGCAGGCATTACGTATGAATAATGACGTGCAACAGTAGAGATAAGCAGAGAAAAGAGATCGTTAAAAAGATAGCCAGTGTAAGCGCTTCTGTCAAAAAGTGACCCGCAAGACAAACGGACCACTGTCGGGGATCTACAAGGCGCGAGGGGAGAGTGACGGACAGGATCGCTGCTGAACTCTCCGCTTAGGGGCGTGCCGGCAGTCTCCACCCTTGTTCCGCGCCCGTTTGAATCTTGTAAACAGATCAGCCTGACGTGGATGGCTAGGCGAGGCGAGGGAGGCAGGCGAGGCGACCAGCTGGCCACCCGGGAACTGTGCGGGAGTTATGGGTCAGGGTCCGTATTCTGAAACACTTTGCTGTCTCACCACGACTATTTTCAAAGGTCACAGAGATGATTAGCTGGATTTTGACGAGGGTTTCTCCAGTTGATAATATAGAAATCTTGTTAGTCTGTCACTATAACCGTAAAAACACCCTTAAAAATCTGTCTAGTTTCATCTAGAGCCTTTTGTATGTGGTGCGGCGCAGGAGTGTTTCAGAATATGGTTCTAGATTATCAAGAGGTTTTTTTTTTCCCCCTTCCACTCTCACTCTGCAGAGATCAATCACCCTTATTAGTTGCTGGACAAGTGCTACTGTTTACTAAGAGACAAGGTTTATCTTCAGGGAGTGAAATAGGTTGTTTAATTGGTTTGTGTAACATCTCTTCAGTCCACGGTACTTCAGCGCAGTTCGTTTTTTTTTTTCCGTTTTCGTTAGGTGTAGATGACAGTGATGGTGGTCGTGTGTACGGGTAACATCTTATTTGTGTAAAGTGCACGTAAATCTGAATGAGAGGTTGGTGGCAAGCAGTTCCCATTGTTTTCATAGCTTTACGTAGTGGACCTCGTAAGGTGATGTTCAAAACATCTAGGTAGTGAACTGCGTGTCTTTAAATCGAACAGAGATAAGGACTATTGAACCGTTAAGAATTCAACACACACCAAGAAAAATTAGTGATATGATAGGTGGAGGTAGTTGTCTGATACTGATTCTTAGTTCTGAAATATTCTGTACAATATGGCATCACTTGTTTGACCAATTGTAGATACCTTAGGATTGATTTATGTCTAATCTGGCTTGACTGACACTGATTTTTAATGACTGCGTCGTTATGATTTCGTCCAGAACCTCAGAGTACATTTAGTGATATTAACATAGGCAAACGGTAATATTTTGTTTACTTCTGTTATAGCTTTTAGATGAGAAATGAGGAATATTTTGCAGATTTCATTCTCTCTCTCTCTCTCTCTCTCTCTCTCTCTCTCTCTCTCTCTCTCTCTCTCTCTCTCTCTCTCTCTCTCTCTCTCTCTCGTCTATGGCACACTAATTCACGTTTCCTTAAGCTGACCATGCACATTTAAGGCAACAAAGATTCATTCCATGCGGTACACAGGACATGACACCATCACAGTAAAACATCCAGTAATAACTAAGCAGGGTCCAGTTTTCACTTCTATAATCTAAATAATCATTTTTACATCGTGTGGATATTGTACAGTACATTCTTTTAGAAAATAGGAACGTAAGGCAAGCTGCAAGAAGCCACCAGGTCTACACATTACAGACCCTTTATAAAGCATCACTACCTATATTCGTTATCATCCCTATCCATTAAGTGATCTAATCCTTTAAATCTCCCTATTGACTCGGCACTAAAAACGTGATCACTGAGTCTATTTGATTTATTTCATTTTACACATGTCTTATATCATTACATTCTCTATCAACAGGATCTCATAAAACATCGAAAAACAACCTATAAACAATCTTGCAGTGACTGAGTTGTGTCGTTGAATGGTTTATGGTAACCCAACTGTCCTTACGTGAAGTCAGAAAACCAGTGAGCTCGTGAACCACGGTGGGCAACACGCGGCGGACAATTGGGAAAGCTGAAGAAAAATTGTGGCAGCTGTGAACATTAGAACATTATGGCCATCGGTGCCAGCGTCCGCGTGTGATGATTAGCAAGTGGAATGTTGGCGAAGACTGACTAAGCCTCGAGCTGACAGTGTAAATAGCGCGACTGAGCGAGTGCAGACGGCAGAGAGGCGCAGAGCAGGACGCGGCGGTGATGGAGATGATACCCCGTGAGCTTGGGGGGCCGCCCTTACCCTCCCCTCTGCTGCTGCTGCTGCCGCCACTGTTGCTGCTAGCTGCTGGCACCGCCCCGCCCGCTCACGGTAAGTGTGTGTGTGTGTGTGTGTGTGTTATGCTCTAATAATCTCTCTCTCTCTCTCTCTCTCTCTCTCTCTCTCTCTCTCTCTCTCTCTCTCTCTCTCTCTCCCCTTGCACATTATCGCAAAATTGCCTTATTTCTTCTCCATCAAGCGCACTATACTTTCCGAATTATTGATGGCGGCTTATTTTCCTTTTATTTCTCGTTTTATTTTTCGTAGGACGTATAATTTATGCACTAAAGCAGGGGTATTCTGCGTTGTCATTATTTTTTCTCCAGTTTTCCCGTCATTACCTATTTTGCATTATTCTCTGTCTCTTTCTCTCTCTCTTCACCCTTCACAATCGTTTCCGCCCCCCTCCCTCCTTTCTCCCTCCGCCCTTTTCTTTTCTCTCCGAAAGGGGAAGATAAAAGAGCGGGTTGGTTGCTACATCCTGCTGACGTCACTAACCATTTCGGGGGTGGCGGGCTCTTGTTTCTCTCTCCTCTCTCTCCTCTTTCCTTTTATTCCCTCTCTACCGTCCTGCTCCCCCTATCTACCCTTGCCGTGTCTCCAGTTCATGGTCTCCTCCTCCTCGCCTTTCACCGAGTCCTCTCCATCAGCAAAAACATGATGTACAGTCTAATTTTCTCCGTATTCAGTAACCAACTCATACTCCCTCCCTCGCTTCACTTTCTTACTGTATTCTTTCTTATTTCGTCTTTTTATTTCTTTTCTCTTTCTCTCTCTCTGCGTTCCTCCCAACCAGACACCTGCTATGCCCCCTTTGCTTGCCAGAAAGGTAAGCAACTCATGCAACCTCCCTTAGTTTCTTTTCTTACACTATTCGTTCCCAGTTCCTTTTTTTTTCCTTTTCCTCCATCCCCTGCACCTTTTATATTCTTTTACTCTGCTTGCTAGAAAGAAGGTAACCAACTCATGCAGCCTCCCTTGCCTTCCTTTCTTACATTGTTCTTTCCCAGTTCCTTTTTTTTCCTTTTTTTCGTTTCCCTTCCTCCCTGCACCTCTGTTCCTTTACTAGCCTGCGAGGGGAAGGAGAGGCCAGGCGGACATTCCTTACACCACAAATGGCGCTATTACATGCTGCAGAATCCGCTGTGGAAATCAGAAAATTGCGTGTACACTATTCCTCCTCGCGTTCTTAGGGGCCGTGAGATGCTAGATAAACGTTCCGGTCTGGAGTCTGAGCGGCGCCGTGACAGTCACTGTTTTGCTCCCCCTGCATGCCGACGAGTCACCATGTGGCTGTGCTCCCTCCTTTATGCGTCCCCATGCCGGGCTTCCTTTGGACATTTAGTGGCGTGTGTGAATCTCTCAGTGGGTGGGCCTCGCCTCCCCGGTGGACGAGACCAGACCAACACGGCCCAAGTATTTTGTGTCACTTTGGATTGCTGGTTCGTGGATGCCTATGGTGGCGCGTATTGTGTTCACCGGCAAAGTTCTGGATGAGGCGTGCGCTCTGAAGTGTTTTCAAGCTAACGATCGCCTTGGGAATGTCACTTTGCATACATCGCGCCTAAAAACTAGAATGTTGCTTAGCACTCCCTCAGTCGAATTAAGACATGACGGTATATACATTATACATATTACACTGATAGTTCGTAAAGTCATAAGGTATTTATTTATTCATTGAGATGATATCTAAGCTTACAATTTTTCGTTCATGCATCATCGACAGAACAATAAATCTTTGTACTAATTTATTCATGGCAATTGGCAAACCTGTTTGAAACTTTTACCTATTGATTCTTTTACAGCAATTCCAAGGGTTTTCTAGCCCCTCGCCTTCCTTTTATTGTGCCCTTGGCCACTCTGCACACGTAAACAAACAATAACACTTATCTTCAGTACTGAATCCACTTTATTAGTAAGAGACACGTGAAGAGAGAGAGAGAGAGAGAGAGAGAGAGAGAGAGAGAGAGAGAGAGAGAGAGAGAGAGAGAGAGAGAGAGAGAGAGAGAGAGAGAAGTCTTCCTGTATCATCCCAAGCGGCTCAGACTCGCTGCCTGCCAATTACAAGCAACCTTTTATTCCTCACACACACATTCACCAGCCTGCACCTGCCTCGTCTAGCCATATAAGTGTCTGCATTGACCACTTTCAAGATGGTATAGCGCCAGCCCGCACTTAGATACGGCAATATTTTATAGTTTTATCAACGTTCTCTTCGATTCCATTGAGTGGGAAGACCGAAGAAGACTTGAGACGGTGTGTGGAGGCAGACACGACAAGGATGAACATGAGAAAAGGTTAGCGTATGCAGGTAAAAGTCATGTGGGAAGACCAAAGATTACCTGGAGATGGTGTGTGGAAGGAGACATGGCAAGGATAAACATGAGAGAAGGTTGGCTTAAGTTAGATTTGGAAACCAGTGGGAAGACTAAAGAAGAAATGAAGACAGTGAATGGAGGAAGACATGATACGTATAGATGAACATGAGGAAAGAGCTCGTTTATGGCAGTAAAAAGTAGCCGAGATTCATAAGTCATGCAAACCCTTCAGGAAAAATTAGAACGTTGAAACGAAGTGATGATGATGATGATGATGATGATGATGATGACGTAATACTTTAGGAAGGAGTAAAGAAAAAATCACTTCGCGTCGAGTACTTTCCGTAAAGGTAAACATTTTTAAGGTGTTTATCTCTCTGCGCTCTATGTTTTACCAATAATTACCCTGCCGGAAGGTGTCTCAAATCCCCTGGTAAGTCCCACAGGTGAGGGAGGCGGAAGAGTAAATATTTTTTTACCTCCCTGGGACAAGGATGAAGGAGGCGCGGGGCCACACAGGACTGTCTCGAAGGGTCCCGCCGGAGGCGCTCGCAGGAATTAGCCGTCTGGGTAAACAGCTCAGAGATACCAACAAGAGCAGAGTAAACAATGGCGCCCGTCTTGGAGCCGCGAGAAGAGTGGGAGAGAGCGAAAGAAAAACAATTGGCTCCTCACCTCGAAAACCAAACTAAGAGCCAGATTTTCATTTAGATAACCCGATGAGTGGCGCGGGAGGGAAGTACTGCGGTGCCGTCGGAAAGGAAATGGGGGTGGGGGGAGGGAAGGAGAAGACGGCACCTCTCACGCCTTCCCTCTCGCTGCTACTGACAACTTTACAGCCGCGACCTCTCACCCCCGCCTCTCCAAACAGCGCTCCAGGAGGCCGCGGTGTGCAGCAGACGCCCCACTGTAAATCAAATTGACACTCCCACCCTCCTCCTGGCTGGCTGACTGCACAGGGCAAATAATGGGTGTTTGAATGTCATGTTTGCCTTTGGTGTTTGACTACAAGAAAATGGAGAATGATATACTCGTAGTAGAAATGTTTTTGTAAGCCACTGAAATACTGTGGTGTGGGTATTTTTGTCCTAAAAATATTTATTCAAAACTTGAACTGCAAGCTATATGTTTTATTTTGCTAAGACCATGATTCACAAAAGGTTCTCTTTGTCGCGGTGCCCCAAGGGATGATGGCAGCGCCTTGGCCTTCACTGCGTCTCTTATTTGCCTTGCACTTGTCCTAGGCGTTCGTCCCTCCACGCGTGTTCCTTCTTGACGGGCGTGTAGTTCAGATTCACCGCTCCTCAAAGCCTCTATTGTTGGCTGTGGTATGTGACTGAACAATGTTTTTTATTAGCCTTGTCAAACTACTGCCGTGTTAGAATGCTGACGCCTCGCAGGAGGAGGAGCG
>NC_087152.1:35954316-35964316 GCF_035594125.1 Scylla paramamosain | reverse complement strand
AACAGGCGGCCTTATTAGGGGAGACGAGCGTATCTTCGCCTTACTGGGCAAGTCGAGGCTATAACTGACCCCGGGACAAATGGCCGGCTCTGTACTCCCTTCCCTTCCTCCTCTCAATCCTTCTAGCTTCTCCCCTCCTCTCCCTTTCCCTTTCATTCTCATCTCATCCCTCTCTTATGTTCGTCTGATCCCAATTTCTCTTCTCTTCTTTTCGTCTAATCTCAATCCCTCCTCTTCTTTTCTCTTCGTCTAATCTCAGTTCCTCCTCCTCTCTTCTATTCGTCTTATCTCAACCCTTCCTCCTCTCTTCTATTCGTCTTATCTCAATCCCTCCTCCTCTCTTCTGTCCGTCTGATCTCATCCCCCTCCAGGATTCTTCAGTATCAAGAGTTTTATTTTCTGCAAAGACGAATGAAAGGCAAGACGAGTCCGCCGCTTTGCTCGCTTATTTCAGTCAAGGGTAGAGTTCTTGAGCTTAACCGCGTGGACATGGATATCCTCTTAATGCTTGAGAGAGAGAGAGAGAGAGAGAGAGAGAGAGAGAGAGAGAGAGAGAGAGAGAGAGAGAGAGAGAGAGAGAGAGAGAGATGCAGAATGATAGATTAACAGACAGACAGACGGACACAGATTCATACAGTCATATATACATACAGACAGGCAATCAGATAGTTAGAGACAGGCAGACAGACAGAAAGTCAAACAGATAAGTAGACAGGAAGACGAATCGGCAGACAGATAGATACATAGATAATCAGATGGACGAGAAAACAACGGTGAATAAGCAGATGGCGAAGAGGACAGAGGGAT
Source organism: Scylla paramamosain (assembly GCF_035594125.1). NCBI lineage: Eukaryota > Metazoa > Arthropoda > Malacostraca > Decapoda > Portunidae > Scylla > Scylla paramamosain. The sequence continues at coordinate 35,963,509 of NC_087152.1, read as the reverse complement.
AGACAAATAGATAGATAAATAAGTAGATAGACAGACAGACGAATAGAAAAAAAATATAGGTAAGTAGATAAATACATTAATAGATAGAGATATGGATACAAACAACATAGGTATAGATAAACAGACAGACAGACCGGCAAACAAACAGATACACAGACGGATAAACACACTCAGTCACCCAACCCAGCAGAGGGAATCAGGATGTTGCTGCTTTTACAACCGAATGGCCTATAAATCTCACGAGGTGTAAGAATCACGTCGCTGTGGCACGCGTCAGGACGTCTGTTTACGTGTCTGGCTCAGGGAAGGAAGGCTGGGACTCGTAAAGGCTAGAGGTGCCCGGAGGTGCTGAGGTGCTGAGGCGCTGCTGCCAGGCGATGTCTCTAACGTTGGCGGGGAGTGGAGGTTGGAGTCTGGCACATCACACTCACACCTGGCCACCCACCCACTCAGACACATCAGTTGTCATACACCCGCATACCTTACTGGTAATGCTAGAATCAAAAACTTAACCTGGGATCTAATTATTCCCCCAGACACCAGTTGTCATACCAGAATCAAAACCATAATTTGGGAATAATTATTGAATCGCACACTTAATCAGAGACACAGCGCTTCTTAGGTAAGATGTAGATTACGTATGTTAAGGTTTCGTAAAGATGCTCACAAGTGGCGCTCGTCTTTTCACCAGTGGACAAGATTTCACTGCAGATTTTACAGGAACCAGCGAACCTTGACGCCTCGCCTGCCGCGCCGCGCAGTGCAGGACTCAGAGTGTGGAGGTAACGAGAAGGTTTGTCCGACATGACTTTTTGGTGATAGGACAGTACATTCCTCTCTCTCTCTCTCTCTCTCTCTCTCTCTCTCTCTCTCTCTCTCTCTCTCTCTCTCTCTCTCGATCACAAACTTTTTTTTCGCTTTTTGTAAATAAAAATCTCTCAGCTACTGCTGATTATCATTTCGTTTGGCGTAACCGTCATCCTCCAAGGGGAAGGAAGGAAGCAAAGCGGTGCCGTTTAGATTAAATTTTGGTTAGATTCGGTATCACCATCTCGTTTGAGCGTTTGATTGTAGCGTTTCTTAACTTTTACCTATGATTGCATCCAAGACTGAAGGCGAGGCAAGACAGGACAAGAAAAGAAACCATTATGGAGGATTTTATTTGATTGTATCATTTTACAGGTCCTAAATGATATCGAAGACTGATAGACTGAAGCACAAAGAAAACTAGAAAAACATACCCTTTGCTATACGGATGGTACATAAACTTGCCATACGAGTTACAGCCATGACCATCGTGCTTTTTGATATTATTTTAATAATTTATCAACTTCATTATCCTTTTTGTTATTTTCTCATCTCAACACCATTTCTTTAGTTCTTGTGTCCTGTAACTGTTGCCTATCCAAAGTGACTGAGTATTGTTGTAGCAGCTGTTCTATGAAAGTCCAACAGTTCTTGTAGACTACAAGGCCAAGGTCACAGTAGTGGTCCACTGAGGACACCCCCTGTCTCGTGGGACGCGGGTGCAGTGGTGCGTGGAAGGGTCGACGGGATGCTTAGATAAATACTTTATGAATATTACTCGTCTATTCATTAAACTCACTCTCGTGCGAGCCATCAAGTGAAATAATAAACACTCGTTCGAAACCTTGGCTATTATACATAAGAACATTACAGCTGTCTGGCGAGCGGCGTGCGTATCACGCTTTTGGTGTTTGAACTAGTACATGTACTAATAATTAGGCTACCACACACACACACACACACACACACACACACACACACACACACACAGCGGGGAAAGAAATGAGTCTGAACATCCTTCTTAAGCGCGTCCATGAGCATCAGGTCAGCAAGGCTGTGCCGCGTGTTTACAGTAACAACACTGTCTCGCCGCGCCCCGTCGCAGCTGTGGCAGACGGTGGTTGCGTCCCTGCCTCTGTACCCTCCCCGTCCTCTCTCTCTCTCTCTCTCTCTCTCTCTCTCTCTCTCTCTCTCTCATTTGCATATGAGATAAATGTCGAGTGGCAACGATATATATATATATATATATATATATATATATATATATATATATATATATATATATATATATATATATATATATATATATATATATAGATAGATAGATAGATAGATAGATAGATAGATAGATAGATATTTAGATATTTATTCATTAATTTATTTTCCATTGCAATAATTAGTAGCAAGTAAGTAATAAGTAAGTAATTATGTTGACGTTTGTGTGGAGTGTGAGTGATCGCGTGGTGGTGTACCCCACCTCGCCTTCCGGATCCCCCGCGTGTATCCGTGACGCCTGCTTGTGTGAAGGCATTGCTTTGAAGAAGAGTAGAGGAGAAAGCAATAAAAGGGGCAATGCCCCGGTGAACAAGGAAGCCATGGACTGCCTGCGTCTTGGCCACTCAACCTCTCAGTGTCCTGAAAGGATCTCAACGCAAAAAAGTAACGCGTCCTGTCTTCTATTCAAAGGTTGGCTGTGAATTTCCTTCACCCATAAATTGCTTTACTGTATCAGTTCAGAGTTGTGGTGGTGGTGGTGGTGGTTTCACCTCAAACGAGATAGTATATTTGCGACATAAATTTTCACAACACCTGATCAGTGTCTTGGTGCAGTACACGCTTTGGTTACCACCATAGGTACCCTTGATGGATATCAGTCTGCCGGCCAGTCTGGTTTGGGTTCGAATGCAGGGTGGCGGCCAGCGCCCACGTAACTGTTGCGTACATGTTTTTGAGACGCTTTGGAAAATACTGAAATCCTGAATCTAAAATGGATAGTAAGTACAGTGACCCTTTATCCCTTATTACATAAACGTTATACTGGCATGCATATACATTATTGCGTGTAGTATGCACATATATTTCATATGAAAAAATGTTTTTGAAAAAATAAGGAGAGTAAAAGGAAGATCAACAAAACTATTCTTAGGCCAACAAACAGACCTTGTGTAGTAAGACATAAGTAACTGAACTTGTTTGCCTTGTCGAAAAGGAAGATGTGTAGTGAACAAATAAAAAATGTTGAAATATGCGAAGGCTTCGATAGCATAAATACTTCATAGTCCATCAGTCAAACATAAGAAGAAGACTCGACAATTGTAAGATAACTAGAAGAATATTCTCGTCCAACAAAGCCAAACACTTCTTCAGTTGGATCGTTAAGTCTGGAGATATTATGATCTGACATAACAGAAAAAAATAAATAAAATTAAGTAAATAAATAAAAAAAAATCTCTGATATTTTTATTTATTTATTCATTATGAAATGTCGCCTTTTTCTCTCTCTCTCCAAGTTTATCACTGACGATGTAGACTTTCTTGGAGTAATAGTTGGAGTAGTGATAGCAAAGAAAAAAAAATCCATGCTTCTCTGCATGTTGCTTGTTACTTTCCTGTCAGCCACGCGTGGAGGGAGCAACAGGTGGGGAGAAGCCTCAAGTTTTATTATCCTAAACCTCTTACTTGAATAAACACTATAGTATATCATAAACAGTTTGTTAAGGACCACCATGTTAATTCCGGTTAGCTCTTATTTACTGTTATCTTCAGGATATAAAGAAAATCTTGAGCAACTTTAAGCGTCAAGGAAGCAGAGTGGAGCACGCCATGTCAGGGAAACAAGAACTGTATGATATATATATATATATATATATATATATATATATATATATATATATATATATATATATATATATATATATATATATATATATATATATATATATATATATATATATATATATATATATATATATATATATATATATATATATATATATATATATATATATATATATATATATATATATATATATATATATATATATATATATATATATATATATATATATATATATATATATATATATATATATATATATATATATATATATATATATATATTATGACTTACTGTTAGGGTGGATGGCAATATTTAGCAACTGTATCAGCTGAATGTGCGGACGCTAGTAAATAGATAAGTAAATAGGTAAACTTTCAAGATGAATGTGATTCGCTGCCCTCAGTCATTTCTCTACCGAATGGAAATTTCAGGACAACCTCACTTCTCATGTTCAGTTCCCCATAAACACTACTCACACAAGGGACCTTTCATTGTTTTGTGGCGCGTGGTAACACTGTTGCGCGACCCATTACATGAAGCAAGGTACACAGTAGTATTCCTTATATTGAGAGGGACTTTGTAGGTCACACTGCAGCGCCACACTCTTGCACTGTTTGGTTGACGTTAATGGTATTCTCTTGGAGCCTGTTGCTTTATTGTTGTTGTTGTTGTTGTTGTTGTTGTTGTTGTTGTTGTCGTTGTTGTTGTTGTCGTTGTTGTTGTTGTCGTTGTTGTTGTTGTTGTTGCTGTTGTTGTTATCGCAATTTTCAGTTAAATTACAAGATTATTGGACAATTTAATCACAAGACGTGAAATGCATTCATATCTAAACACAAGGAAATCTACGTAAATATACAATATGAACATTTCATATTTTTACCAACCCGTGTATCTGCATATAATTTCCATACCAACCATTATAATATATCAACTAACCATACAATTTACCAAGTAATCATACAGTCTTCGGGAGTAACCATGCAATTTATGAGTAACCACATCCTTTACAGATTAACCTTACAATATACTAAGCAACCATGTAATTTCCCAAGTAACTGTACCATATAATTTCCCGAGTAACCAAACCATCCGCGGAGAAACCCAAGTAGAAACACGACGAAGCCTCCAAAGAAACGCAGGCACCATGTGGAGTCCCGCTGTCCCCGCGGCCTCGCCCTACCACAATGGGAGACTTGCTCTAAGGAGACACGACACTCACACAAACAAGCCGGGGACACGAGTTACAGCCCCAGAGGCACCTGATAATGCTTAGGATGTTCGGCGAAACTGTCGGCTTGGAAACAGTAATTATCTCAGTGGATTTGTGGCGCTGGGAAGGGAAGGGAAGGGGGAGGAAGAGTGAGCGGCGAGGCATTCCCGAATATGGCGGATGGCGACGCACTCACCAGACGTTTCCTTTCCCTCCCTCTCTCTCTCTCTCTCTCTCTCTCTCTCTCTCTCTCTCTCTCTCTCTCTCTCTCTCTCTCTGAAAATTACATGTCTAGTTTCCATTATTCTAATTTTCTCATCTCTCTATTTGAACTCTTCTCCCTCGCCCTCCTTCCTTCTCTCCCTCATTCTTTTCTTCCACTCCACTCCACCCCACAGCGCTTCACTTTCTCCCTTCTCCCTCCCTCCCTCCCTCGTGTAAAAAACTAAATAGAACCACGCGTTAGTACTTGAGTGGTGGCGAGTGATCGTGGTGGAGTGGTGGTGGTGGTGGTGGTGGTGGTGGTTGTGAATAATAACAGTGGCGTGGGTGAGTGATGATGATGATGGTGGCGGTGTTTGTAGCAATGGTTTTGGTGATGATAGCAATGAATGATGTCAGGCATTGGTGATAGCAGTGATGATAGTGGTGAGGATGGTGATGATGGTGGTTGTTTATGTAGTGGTTGGTGTTGTTGTAGTTGTTGTTGTAAAGGATGTTGATAGTGGTGGCAAGCGTGTTACAGTGGTGTTGTGTTATTATGATGGTGAAAGGGTGGTGATGATGGCTCGGCTGCTGTACTGGTGATGGTGTTGTATGGTGGCTGGTCGTGGTGGTGATAGTGATGATATTAAATAGGTAAAGTGTGTTTATTTATCTGTGTCATCAAAAGTCGTCACAGTGACTCATGAGTGGTGATAGTGGCACTTCTGCGGTACTGGTGATAGTGATGCATGTGGTGACAGGTCGTGGTGGTGATGGTGATGATATTATTTCCTATCTAATTATGTACATCTCGAAAACATCTGTCACTGGTGAAGACGGCTAGAGTGAAGCACGAATGATGATGATGATGATGTATGTGTAACTTGCTGTGGTGATGGTGATACTATTACTACTTCTTATTTATCTAGTATTATCTATATTAACAAGTCAGATCTGCGTCACGGCCTGCAGTACATCATGGGACGCAGCTCGTGTTTTGACGGCTGGATGTGTTGACGGCGATTGTATATCAGAGTCAAAGGCCCGTGCTGTTCCTCGGTGCGCCACTTCACCCTCGTAGCAACTGAAGTGTTCGCCAGCTTTTCCGCGTCTCATCTCGACAGTTTAAGTTTAACAGTACATTGAAAGAAAAGTACATAAATGGGAATACAAGAAAAAGGATGAAGGAAGGATGGGGAAGGATACAAAGGAAGGAAATAACATTAACTCGACAATTAGTAGCAGAAGTTATAATGATTTTCAGGGATGTTTTCATCATAGTGTTGTTGTTTTTTTTTTTTATAAGGATTCTGCATCCTAAATAGAGAAAACACCAATGGGTAACCCGACTAGTCATTTATGTAGCCTTTGAAAAATCGTCTTTGTGAGAGTCCGAAGCGTTTAAGGATAGTTGAAGTTCATGGGAATTGTACATTTTCAAGTGAACCGTTGAATAATTCTCCTCTTGACACAATATTACAAGCTACGAAGCAAGGCGAGTCTTTATCATCGCCACTCCAACACGTTGAACCATTTGGCCATAGCCTGCCAGTTCTTAGCAGTGAAAGCTGTGATTGCTTGTCTTGTGAGGTTTCTGAGAGATAGTAAATTGTTTCGTTTTCTGTTTTGGTTGTTGTGATAGTGATTACATTAATTACTATTCATTAATAAATGTTCATATTTCAACTGTTAACATATTACACTGAATACTATATTTTCACTTGAAGCTGTGTAGGAGTGCACGGTAGTTTGCAGTGACAACTTTCTTGGTCTTTAGGCTGCTCATGCCAGGGATCACAGCAATAGATCACCTGTCGCCACATTACTCGGACTTCTGCGTCTTTTGATACACCTATCAGCCGCTTGTCACCCTTCAATGTATCCATGTCCTGTGCCTTCTCTTTGGCCTTTTTCTTCCTTTTGCCTGACCGGTTCATATCCAATATCTTCCACCTCACGTACTCCTCACCTTTCCTCTGCACATATCAAACTACCTCAATCTCCTTACCTTTGTCTCAAAATTTTACTACTGTAGGTGATCTTAAACATGCTAATTTCTAACTATTTTCAGCTTTGTAACTCTAAATGAAAAACGCAGTAAGTTCAAAGGGACAGGAGTTGTGTTTATTATCCTAGACATGAATGCTGCCTACCAAACACGAATCAATTATCTCTTCGTCCATTTCCATAATCAATAAGGCAGACATGCAATCCATCTTTAGGAGACGTGCCTCAGCTTAAGGTACAAGTTGCGGTGCATTGTTTGTTTCTTGTTGCCTCAGAAAAGAATGTTAGTTTTTTTCTTAGGTAATTCACAACGGGATTTCTTAATTACGGGGAAATTACCTCCGGGAAAGCAATTTGGCATTTTTTCGGGGTGACGACCGCTCATTCAACAGCTGTAATTTTTATGTTACATTTATGATTATATTTTCCACTATAATTGTAGTTGTGAAATTACAACACAAGTATACAATTTGGTCAGCATTTTCAAATGTTTCGTCGCAAGTACTTTTAACCGGTTTTGGTGGTGGTTAGTGGGTTTTGCAAGGATGTTTTCATGATTGCAATAATAGTTCGACAAAGATCCTGTGAGAAGAAAGACATCTGACTAATCATTTCTGTGGCCTCTGAAAGTATTCCTTATGGGAACCCAAAGCGTTCAAGAATACGGGACTGATATGCTGTGGTACCGTAGCGAATACTGAATACTGTTGTTGTTATGTTAATTTTGGGATGTAACCTAAATCTAGTAGGGAAATCTTATATTCAAATATGCTCGTGCGTGTTTTCTTCGTTAGACACGTATGCTCAGGTGGTCTTCATGGGATATTAGAATTGATTACAGGTTCTCTCTATAATAAGAAATGAAATTATGTACGCATGGTATTGAATAGTATGTGGTGATGTCTGCTTTGGTAGTATATGTTAGGGGTGTGCCCAAGTGTTTTGCTCAGAGTGGCGCTGTATGTACATACAAGTATGGGATGTCAATGTACATTGATATCACATTCCCATTCTGAACACACACACACACTCACACACACACACACACATATTCTCTCTCTCTCTCTCTCTCTCTCTCTCTCTCTCTCTCTCTCTCTCTCTCTCTCTCTCTCTCTCTCTCTCTCTCTCTCTCTCTCTCTCTCTCCTCTGATATCTGCTGATGCACATAGAGTTAAAAAAAATGTTGAGAAAACACGTCCCTTATTCTTTTAAAATTTAGGAAGAACCGTTTTCATCTCCAATCTTGTTCGGTGCATACAGTACAATATTCACTCAGTCAATATGACTAGCAATAACTGTTCCAGTTATCTAAGAAGCAACTTATAAGAAATTATTAGAAAATGGTTGGGCTATGCCAGTGCTGCGAACCTCATAATTTGTTTCACGCATCGGATAAATGTAAAAATCACTAATGAAAGTAATGTGAAAGATTCTCCTTTCTCTCATCAGAATTACATATTCTTTAATGTAGCAAAATGATCTTTCCTGTCCCCTTGTCCCCTACCTACGTCAAGGCCTTGCCTTTGTTTACGTCCCTACTTGCATGCATTGCTTTGATAACTAAGAGAGAGAGAGAGAGAGAGAGAGAGAGAGAGAGAGAGAGAGAGAGAGAGAGAGAGAGAGAGAGGTGAGGGGAGGGCAACTATGCGAAACATCTGGTTGACTTATCCAAGAGAAAGCTGATTGACTAATAAATAACGGTGTTGGCACCGCAACATCTGAAGTCGTATGGCACGAACCAAACAGATGAGCACCGGAAGCCTCCCTGCCCATGCTTCCCTTATCATGGAGAAGTACTGCGGTGGTGTCATAAAGCGAGATAGTAGATTAACGTAAGTACTCGTGTATCATCGAATAAGTTGCACAAACGCATTCATAAAACATGCAGCGCGTTCCCTCTCGGCTGGTGATGGACGGCGAGCAGAAAGGTCGCAACTGTGTGCTTCCTGTAATACTTCTTGCTACTTTGGCGCAGGTGTACTGTCAGGAAGGTGGCAAGGGGATGGGTGCGCGCCTTGCCAACCACCTTATGAACACTAAGACTTTGTGCACCATGCAATAGAAGCAATGGAGAGTGCAAGCATAATTTATACTTGTGTTTGCTGCTTCGGTTTTCCAGATCTCGA
>NC_087152.1:35856816-35949316 GCF_035594125.1 Scylla paramamosain | reverse complement strand
TAACATTTTTGTGGCCTCACTATTTCATCCTCCCTTTCCTGCCGTCCCTTTCCTCTCCCCCCCCCCCGATCCTCTCTCGCACTTTCTTTCCCGCGAACATCACTTTTTTGCTGTGTTGTCAAGCTATTTATTTATTTATTTTTTTTTTTTTCAGTAAGGGTTTCCTCTTACTGCTCAAGTTCATTGCCAAATATGTACATGTACACACACACTCTCTCTCTCTCTCTCTCTCTCTCTCTCTCTCTCTCTCTCTCTCTCTCTCTCTCTCTCTCTCTCTCTCTCTCGGCGCGGTGAAGAGGGTTGCGTATTCTGCTGATCATGGAAGTTGAACAAAGCGGGCGCTACCATACTCGGCAGGCCCACTGTGAGATACCTGACCAAAAGTGTTCCCCGCCAAGACAGCCTCGGCCAGTATGGTGTGGTATCTGGTGTAGCCTTCTGGCCATGTCTCCCTTCCAGCCAAGACCTGAAGCACCACAGTAGAATACTATGTAATGGAATAGATTAATATAGCAAAAGATAAAATAAAGGCTTAAAAAATCATAGCAATAATAATAAATAAATAAATGAAGATGTATAAATAAATAAATAAATGAAATAATAGATATTGAAAAGAGTAAATAAATAATTAAATAATAAAATAGATTAGTTAGTAAAACAAGAAACTAACTAACGGCATTCGAAAATATAGCATGAAATAGTTAAGGAACTCTAAATAAGGACACAACTATGAACATAACAAAGAGAATACAGAAAACAGTCGAACAAGCACACACACACACACACACACACGATCTTGCAATGGACTCATATGAATTTTTGCGTGAAGTTGGCCAGTATTTCGCCCGTGATATCACGGCCGAAGTACTGGCCAATGGCCAACTTCACGCCGAGTGGCAAGCGACTTCAGCAGTGGCCACCGACCAGTCTGTAATCAGTGCTTGCGGTCCGCATCTCGCAAGCGGTCAGTCTTCCGCAAAATTTTATATTTGTAAATATATAGATCTTGGTCTGTAGTAGGCCCTGTTAGTTGCTCACGATCTATCCCTCGAGCAACGCTCTCGCTACGCAAATTTTGAGTATATCCAAAACAGTCCGAGTGGCTCCTGGCTATTGCGGACCACATCCATTCCATTGATGTCGGTGTAAAGGCGTTCCGACCAAGGTCACGAGGCATCTATGAACGATCGCAGACCAGCCCTGATACGACGGAAGCTTTAGTATCAACTTGTAAGAAATTCGCGTTATTGCGATTAAAGACATTTTTATTTATTTATTTATTTTTATTTTTTTCATAATCAGATGTTTCCTATTCCAGATATTTCCCCGTGAAACTAATGCAGTCACTTTGATTTATGTGGTCACTTTGGTGTTAATAATTTTGGACTCACAGTAACTGGTGGAAACTTTGAATGTGTAGTGTATGTGTATTTTTTTTTTTTTTTTTTTCGCTTGTGAAGTTCGAACCTTACGTAAGCCATTGCGGGCAACACAGACTCGGCACTTTTATCAAGCCACGAGGCAAAGTGTGTGTGTGTGTGTGTGTATCCAGGCCCATCGAGAGGCAGGGGTGGTGGGAGAGGGGTTCATCCGGTGTATTGCGATCTTTGGGGGTGCCCTAAGGTAGAGATAGGGGCTTGAAAGAGAATTGCAGTCCTTTTTAGAAACATTATAGATTTTGTTTTTCTACTGTGAGTGGTTAAGTATGTTTTTGAATCTTTACTGTTTGACTCCTCCAGAATGGGAGTGAATGGCACCAGGAAGCCTGTGTGGGGTGCCGGTGCCACGGGCAGGTAGCGGTGTGTGAGCGGGAGGTGTGTGAGGTGTCTGCTTGCCCACCATCACACCAGTTAATACACAGCCCCCAACACTGCTGTCCACGCTGTCTTCCACCTCCCACACCTTGCCATGCTGGAGATTCTCTCTTCCAAGTAAGTCCCGGGAGCAATGTGAGTTGTGAAACTCCTCACTCCTGTATCTTCTCAAGGAGTTTTTGCTGCACTTATGTCCGACATCTGACAGAAACAAGCACCTTACGAATGAAGGATCCAGTCCTTTACTTAGCTGTCACATTGTACTTCCTTCAGGCCGGTGAAGTTTGGTCTCCTGGAGGGTGTGAACAGTGTCAGTGCATCAGTGGAACTGTGTCCTGTGGACGCAAACCCTGCAATATTACCAGCTGCCCAGAGGGTCAGGTGCTGCTACAGCTTCCTGGAAAGTGCTGCCCTGAGTGTGTACCACTGGGTCGTGAGTATTAATTTCCTGTATCTCCATTCTTATAGTCATGCAACGTTCAGGCAGACAGAGCTTTAGGTAATTTTAACTATTACAGTTCCACAGCAGATCCTTTTAACTTATTAAGAAGCCCAAATCTTCTTCCAGTATTCATTGCATTATTTTACAAGTTCTTGGTCAATTACATTTTTCATTTGATTGAAAATCAATTTCCCATAATCGTTAGGATCATCACATACTTTTGTAGATTTAATCCTTTCACTGCCAGTCAGTGTTTCTCACAATCAAGTCTAAAATACAGACTTCTGTAGCTTACCAGAGATGAAAAATACCTCATATTCTTTTTTTTTATATCTATTCAAATAATTTATTACAGTGATCTCAGAATTCAAAAGACAACCATAGGAGTAAAAGAGTTAAGATAAGGTTGAAGAAACTAAAATATATTGCAATATTTCACAGGCCAATGTAAGGTGGGAAATGAAGTTTACATTGATGGTGCTCTGTGGTCACCAGTAGCATGTACACAGTGCCAGTGCCGTGATGGGAGGGTACTGTGCTATGTAGCTCAGTGCCCTCATCTCACCTGCCCAGCCAATCACACATTGGAAGTGAACCAGGGATCATGCTGCCCTAGATGTGTGGGGTCTCCTTGTGTGGTGCAGGGCAGAGTGTTCCAAGTAAGACTTATACATTGTTTGGTATTCCTTCAATTATTATTTAGAATTTGAGTTCTTCTTGGTTGGGCAGTATCTCTTTGAATAAGTAATCTTCGTCAAAAGTTGATAACCTGCTATATTCACTTATATTAGCACTCCATCAGTCTCTTTAGTATTTGTGAATTGTCATGGTTTATAAATAGAATAAATAAATAGGTTTATAAGAGAAAATTGTCAATAGATAAGAAGGATTTAAGAAAATGCTAATATAATAGAAAAGATTGTGAAATATTCATAAACTTTTGGCCATATATAAATTGATGTTCATGCTCTCAACCTAAAAGCATTGCCATTAAATAGGAAAGTACTCGACATTGTTGAAATTATAATCTTTGTCAGTTGTATCACTTGCAATATTTTAAAGATAAACAAATATACATTGATATATTAGACACATATATAACTTCTGATATTATTGAAAGGAATATACCAATTAGTCACTTTATTATTATGTGGCATTTGTGTTTTCAAAAATGATTGACAGAATTGTGTGTGTGTGTGTGTGTGTGTGTGTGTGTCAGTCTGAGGAGCAGTGGAAGGACAATGCATGTCGTGAGTGTGTGTGCATGGCAGGGCGTATCTTTTGCCACCAGCAGAAGTGTCCCAGCCTTCAGTGTCCAGAGGATGAGGAGCCACACCAGGAGGAAGGTGTCTGCTGTCCTAAATGTATTAAGACTCAAGGTGAGTAAAAAAAAAAAAAAAAAAAAAATTTACTCCAACATTTTTCTTTAACCCTCTTGCTGCAATATGCAACAGTTCACAGCACTAAATGAAGGGATCCTCTGTGATAGTAAAAAGTGGGTGAAACTCTAAAGCCACCTAACCCTGTACAGGAAAATTACATAAAGTGAAATAGTGATAAAAGCACAGTGTAAAATTTTTAGAAGCACTTGCAAGAAAGGAAAGGAATTGAAAGAATAGGTCCTTTCAGTGTCTAACCAATATAATATAAATAGATGGCTGCAGAACAAAGGGAAAGATGTTTGAGTTGTTTGTGACTAAGGAATGCTATGTCAAATAACAATGAAAGGGCAAACCTCTATAAGTGAGGGAATTTGGCTTAGTATTTCAGCAAATCATTTACTTCATCAGAATGGTTGTGAGGGCAGGAAAAGGGCAAGGAATAGATTGATTATATGCTTCATTATACAGTAATTCTCTATACTGTAGTATACAGCAAGACTATTATGATATATGAAAAAACATGTCAAGTATTAATGTATATTCTTTTTCTTGTCTGCATTTCTTTTCTCCTGTCTTTCTTTCTTTCTTTCTTTCTTTCTTTCTTTCTTTCTTTCTTTCTTTCTTTCTTTCTTTCTTTCTTTCTTTCTTCCTCCCTCCCTCCCTCCCTCCCTCCCTCCCTCCTCCAGGTTGGTGTTTGCTTGAGAATGGCACAAGCATAGCTCCAGGGAAAGTGTGGAGGAGGACTGCATGTGACTTGTGTGTGTGTCAGGAAGGCAAGGTTGTTTGTCAGAAGGTAAGCAAAAGAAAAAAAATAATGTAACATTATTCAAAGAAATAGGTATAAATTAAGTTGGGGTACGGTCTTATCATAATTATTGAATTGCAGGCATTAAAGCCATATGAAAAATCATGAATGAATAAGCAAGTAATAGATTATGAGAAAATAGCAAATTAAAAGCAAATCATATAGTTTTTAAAATAGATGAACTAAAATATACTGATATATACAGTACCTTAGGATAAGTTTTTAATCTGAGCATTAAGTATGTTTCTGTGCCTAGGTAGAGTGTGGTGGGACAAAGTGTGGTATGGGAGAGTCCCTAGTCAGTCAGCCTGGCTCCTGCTGCCCTGAGTGTGTCATAGACCAGTCCATGTGCCTTATGGATGGTGCACTCAAAAAAGTAAGTCATCCACATTCTTTATGAATTATTTGTTCATATATTAATCTAGCAAATAACAGAAAATTCCATCCTTTATACTACTTCTATCATTGAGATAGAATGTTTCACTGTATGTAATAAGACATTGAAAAATAGATGATATTGGGTTCACTTCACCTCTAAAATGATGGGGAAGAAATTGGTTCTCGAATAGAGTTGGAGATGACTAGAACAGACTCAGTAATCACATTACTAGTACCTAGTCATTAGGAATTTTAAAAGCTTACATAAATTTATGGATAAAGATGATCAGTGGGTAAGTACATATTACAAAGATTGCAACATGTAGACTTACTGGCTTCTTGCAGCTTCTCTTATTTTCTTGTTATGTATTTAAATGTTTACCCTCATAAGTATCTTACTACCACACAGAGTGGGGATGTGTGGAAGTCTGGGAAATGTCAAGTGTGTTCCTGTAGCAGAGGAGAGGTCACTTGCTACCAGCCCTCCTGCCCTTTGTGTCCTGAGGGGATGGTACCCATGTTGAATGACAACAGTGACTGCTGTCCACTATGTCAACATATTACATGCTCCAGCCACTGCTCACTGTGTGTTTCTGGCAATCCTGAGCCATTGTGCACAGTCTGCCAAAAAGGTTTCTTTCGTCAGTCAGGAATGTGTGTCAAAGAGTGCAGTAAAGGCACCTTCCAGCAGGGCACAGAGTGTGTCCCGTGCCATCCGTCTTGCTCCACGTGCTCTGATGCATCCAACTTTCACTGCACAAGGTATGATTTTGATGTGAATTATCAATTTTGTATGATTGAAATGTAAATTGTTTCTGAGATAGACATTCATACTGTAATAATAAGGTGCTGTTCTTTGATCTTGGAATCATGATCTAAGTCCTCAGGGAAGTCCTTTCATGACAAATTTATCCCACCTTCAGATCAGTTTCCCATTGTTTCTCTTGAGTAGCCAAGGGAGGCATTACACATATCAATTTTGAAAACCATTCTAGCATTGTATTTTATGTATACAGGTGCAAAGAGAGTGAGGTATTACACGAAGGCCAGTGTTTAAGTGACTGTGGTCGAGGATTTTATGCCAGTGGAGGAAGGTGCCATCCGTGCCATGCTTCCTGCAGTGAGTGTGCTGGGCCTGGATCTGACCAGTGCCAGGTGTGCCCTGCCAAGACTTTTCTGCATGCTGGTGTCTGCATTGAAGGCTGTCCCAGGGGATACTATGCCAGGTGTGTCATGTTGAGCAAGTTTACTAAAAAATATTGTAGTGTAAATAATTTGTGTAATAAATATACCAGATGTACAGATTTTACTCACAAGAAAATTCTATAATTTTACAAACTTGAAAATTATAAATATAGGTGAATTCTGTTTTCATTTAAAGTTTTGTTTGTTTTGCTCCAACCACATTTTCTTCAACCCTGTAAAGAAAATAAGGAAGTTAAACATATGATGATTATGATGATGATGATGATCCTCATCATCATCATCATCATCATCATCATCATCATCATCATCATCATCATCATCATCATCCACGAGTCAATGCTTGGGACATTTACAGGCTTTATTGGTGAATATTAATTACTGTGTTATTTAAGATTTAAGTGCTCAGGAGTCATGCCACATGGTTATTTCATATAGCTCTGCTCGAATCATTTTGATTTTAGTATTTGTTGCAAATCACAAATATCATTGAATTCCTTTGTTATTTTTCTTGTATGACACTGTACATGTGAAGTAAGCATTTGTATAAGAGGAAAAAGAGGTTGATATCTAGGGTATGGTGTTACAGAGTGACTCGTATATCTTTTAACACGGGCTCATTAATGTGCCTTGAAGAATTTAAACTTCTTTTGTGTATGACTCTTCAGAAGCCATCATCTCACAAAAAAAAAAGCTGTCATGTTTTTGTGTTGAATTTAAGTAGCATAGATAAAGGCAAAGTGTAGTACTATCTAATTTCAATAGATGCAGTATTTTTCATTTGTCAGTTTTTCTCATAATCTGGCACCACAATGGTTCCATGCAATATGAATTGGTGGACTTTACTGCATCAAAATTTTTGGTTTGCTTGGTTCCTTGATTTTAGGAAATATTGTTTTTTTAAGTTAAAAAGTTGGCTCTATTTCAGAGAGCAAGTTTGTGAAAAATGTGAGGAAGAGTGTGAGGTTTGTGGGTTGGGGCAGTGTCTGCGTTGCCGTCCGTCATTTTTTTTAGAGGATGGACATTGCCAGGAAGAATGCTCACTGGGCTTCTACAAGAGTCAAGATAACACTTGTCTTAGTAAGTAATTTCATATCACAAGTATGTACTCAGTTTGCAGATGGAAAAATGCCTTTTATTTAATTTTAATATTTACAAATGTTTCCATACATGTGTACAGTAATTACTCCCTGACTGTCACATTCCTGAAAATTTTTGTGGTTGAGAAAATTTATAATACTGGAGAAGTTAAGGTTTGAGTATTGATAATAATGTGGTGATTGAGTGAAATGGATAGTTTATATTACTGAAATTGAACAATTATTTATATTGCAATTGTATTTATATTTCCCAGGTTGCCATCCTTCATGCAAAACCTGCAATGGTGCCAGGATTTCTTCCTGTACTTCATGTCCTCATTACCTTTTCTTGAGTGGGTCATACTGCCTTAGCGTGTGCCCAAGAGGAACCTACGCTGAGGAAGGGCTGTGTATACCCTGCCATGAATCTTGCTCACATTGTTTAGGGAAAGGTCATGAGAGGTACATAAATGTATTGTTATCAGTTGTCTTGATTTGTAAAATTTGATGAAAATTCATTTATGCCTAGCTTTGTTGAAAACGGATGCCTTCTTCCCTTTTTAGAATCTCTTCCTGGGAAATAATGTTGACACAAAAGTTTTGTTTTCTGCTTTGTATTTTGCAAAGCTTCATTTTTTAATTATGTATTTTCTTCATGTATTTTTCTGTACTATCTTACCTTCTTTATCTAAATCTCAACAACACGTTAGCTTTTTAAAAGATAGATACTAACTTGTATGTCCTACTTTTCTTGATACCAGATTATGCATTGAAATCTCTCAAAGTAGGCAGCACATGTCTTGTTCATACCAGATTACCATTTTGATGAAACATATTGTCAAATGCATACATGAGCGAGCAGGATGTATCCACTGGATGATTAGTAATATACCTTTAATTAATATACACAAGTTAATAAATCAACTTAAGTAGTGTGGTTAATTTCCACCTCTCTTCTTAGTTGTGTGGAGTGCTCCCAGGCCAGACAGGTTGTGGTAGTGGAAGGGCAGGAACACACATCAGGCACATGTCAAGATGCTTGTCCTTCAACTCACCAGATGCAAAGCAATGTATGTGTAGGTGAGTACTTTGGCATATCATTGAGAACACAGGTGTGTCACTGATTCACTGTACCTGCTGAGTTATGATCTGAAATGTGACCCTTACTGTATACCATTTTTGTTCTGCAAGACATTATTTACAAATCCTTTCTTTGTTGTTAAAAAAACTGCATATATTTTTATAAAGTATTTAATGACATAGCTCTGCTTGGCAACCTAGACTTCCTTTTTGCCTTTAAGGAGTGCATGATAGTGGCTCAGAGAGCCAGTAAGCTCAAAAAAAGAGGGTACATTTCCATCTGTTGTTTTATGTGCTGCAGTCATATCAGAACATGCTAAGGGGATACCAAAATGCTCGAGTTATTAAGACGAAAGAGACAGCTCTGCTGCAAGAGATAAGAGGAGAGATTTAGAGAATTAGTGAAGGTACACATAGGATAAATTAGTCATATCCTGTTATGAAACTGAAACACTTCTGCCACACACAACCCACACCTCTGCCAGTCAGCAGTATTTTCCTGCCAGTTCTGTTTGGCTCTTAGGAGCATGATTCGTCAAGAAATAATATATGATCAAGAATATTAGAAGGAACAGAAAAGGAACTTGACAGCAAAAAAAAAAAAAATATTATCATCAATAAATATAAAATGCAAGAGAGTTCTAAAGAAAACCCAGCAACAAAGGGGAGTTTAGGAAATGCTTTCACCTCTTTGGAAGAGGTAATACCCAAACAGGGGATCCAGGAGCCAGAAATAATTCAAATTTTCTGACTCAGTGACTCCTGTATCTTCATAGTAAGGAAAAGCTGTAATTCCTTTTTTTGTTATGAAAATAACATGGAAAATTGCCTCTGAATTCTAATGACATATAGAAACCAAGATTATATTATTCCATTTCAGAAAACTTTATTTTTTATCTTTGGAATATATCCCTCCAACCATTTCTGTAATGATTTCAGTGAAACAAGGATCCAGCAGAATTAAAAAGCTCATATTTAATTTTTTTTCTTCAGATTTCATGATACAGAAATTTTAAAAATTTTCTTCATTAAAGTTTTTGCCCCCCCAAAAAAAAAAAACTTTTCAAAGAAAAAAATATATTCTTGACAAGTGAAACTGAATGCACATAAAAAAAAATGCATTGTTACATTGATGTCATATTATGTCCTTTCCTGTATGTGAAGCACAGGACTGTACAATAAAAATTGTAGGAAGATATATTTTGCAAAAAAATTATTTGAAAATGGGCGAATGGGAAGAAACAAAAGTAGGGAATGTTAGGGAGACTTGGACATAGAGTTGTATTTTACACCATATATATAATTACTTTGTAGGGATCTTTACCACTACCACCAATGTCATGCCTTCTTTGGACACTCCATAGAAACTCTAGAAAGTGATCTGAAGGTCAGATTAATCTTCAGCCATAAGAGGCTGTAATCAGGGATTTGAACCCTTAACCAGGAGAACAGAAGAACAATACCTTTAAATGTCAGGACCTTAACAATTGACAGGTTCCAAGATAATTTTTGGATTTTTTTCACTTCCATTGATTATTACACCTTCAGTCACTATACCACATTAACTAGGATTTTAGATATTTTGAGCATTATTATGGTCCTGGTGTGATGCCCAGCTTTGAAGCATCATGAAGACTCTTTATCTTAGAATGCTCTGCATCTTAATTCCAGCACCCCCCATGGGCTGTGAGGTGTGGCACGTGGCAGATCAATTGCACTGTCAGCATTGCCGTGCTGGTTGGAAGCAGCAGAGACACAGCTGTGTGAAAGAATGTGATCCAGGTTTCTATTATAATCCCAAGAAAAGTGTCTGCACAGGTAAGGTTTTTTTATTTATTTATTTTTTTTTATTTAATATTTGGTTTCCTCAGTTAAGTTCTTTAAATCATGGATAAGGGACTGTCTGCTTGTATGAGGTGTTAAGAAAATGCTGAAAGCTAAGGATGCATTCTTTATATCAGTGGTAGATATTTGATTGTCTTTTTTTTAGGCTGACTGCCTTATGATGAAGTGCATGCAATCAGTTTTAGTGCTTTGTCTATTTTTTTTTTTTATGTAGGAAGGACACTGGCCAAGGGCAACAAAAATCCAATAAAAAAAAAAATGCCCACTGAAATGCCAGTCCCATAAAAGGGTCAAAGCAGTAGTCAAAAATTGATGAATAAGTGTCTTGAAACCTTCCTCTTGAAGGAATCCAAGTCATAGGAAGGTGGAAATACAGAAGCAGGCAGGGAGTTCCAGAGCTTACCAGAGAAAGGGATGAATGACTGAGGATACTGGTTAACTCTTGTGTTAGAGAGGTGGACAGAATAGGGGTGAGAGAAAAAAGAAAGTCTTGTGCAGTGAGGCTGTGGGAGGAGGGGAGGCATGCAGTTAGCAAGATCAGAAGAGCAGTTAGCATGAAAATAGCGGTAGAAGACAGCTAGAGATGCAACATTGCGATGATGAGAGAGAGGCTGAAGACAGTCAGTTGGAGGAGAGGAGTGGATGAGACAAAAAGCTTTTGATTCCACCCTGTCTAGAAGAGCAGTATGAGTGGAACCCCCCAGACATGTGAAGCATACTCCATACATGGACGGATAAGGCCCTTGTACAGAGTTAGCAGCTGGGGGGTGAGAAAAACTGGTGGAGACGTCTCAGAATGCCTAACTTCATAGAAGCTGTTTTAGCTAGAGGTGAGATGTGAAGTTTCCAGTTCAGATTATAAGTAAAGGACAGATTGAAGATGTTCAGTGTAGAAGAGGGGGACAGTTGAGTGTCATTGAAGAAGAGGGGATTGTTGTCTGGAAGGTTGTGTTGAGTTGATAGATGGAGGAATTGAGTTTTTGAGGCATTGAACAATACCAAGTTTGCTCTGCCGCAATCAGAAATTTTAGAAAGATCAGAAGTCAAGCATTCTGTGGCTTCCATGTGTGAAATGTTTACCTCCTGAAGGGTTGGACGTTTATGAAAAGATGTGGAAAAGTGCAGGATGGTATCATCAGTGTAGGAGTGGATAGGACAAGAAGTTTGGTTTAGAAGATCATTAATGAATGATAAGAAGAGAGTGGGTGACAGGACAGAACCCTGAGGAACACCACTGTTAATAGATTTAGGAGAAGAACAGTGACTGTCTACCACAGCAGCAATAGAACAATCAGAAAGGAAACTTGAGATGAAGTTACAGAGAGAAGGATAGAAGCTGTAGGAAGGTAGTTTGGAAATCAAAGCTTTGTGCCAGACTCTATCAAAAGCTTTTGATAAGTCTTTTTTTTTTTTTTTTTTAATCATACATGCTATTAACTAGGATCCATTTAGAAGAAAGTCTCTAGGAATAACTACCACACAGTTTTACACTGTCTGATATTTATCAGAGTGTGATCCACGGTGCAAGACTTGCTCAGGCCCCGGCCATAGGAGCTGCCTAACCTGCCACAAGAGAGCCACACTCCATCCAAGGAAAACTGGAGCAGAGTGTCTCACTAAATGCTCCCGGAGACATTATCTGGCATTAGATAACACATGCCAAAGTAAGTACTTGGCTTCTAGTCTACTGTAAAATACAGGAATTCTGCTCTTCCCTAAGTTATGCCTGAGTACTGATTAAAAAAATACTTGAAGGGCCAGGTGATAAAACACGTAAACTAATTATGGGATCATGTTTATTTATTTTCTTTTTTAAATAGATAAGAAATAACACACTTTCTATTAGTGCCTTAATATTTCAGATGTTGCATTTTAAATAAGAACACATTCATTGAATCAGTTTTACATAAAAATTGCTTAAGTTCTCAGTATTCAATTTCCCATCTCTGGTGACCAGCCTGCCATCCATCGTGCAGTGTGTGTGCCCTTGACCACACCAACCCTACAGCCAGCATTTGTCTGCGGTGCAAGACAGACTTCAGGCACACTGAGAGGGACCAGTGTGTGCAAGAGTGCAGTGAGGGACATTTTCTGAATAGCAACTCAGACACTTGTGAGAAGTGCCATCCTCATTGTGCCACCTGTAATGGCCCTCATGTGACCAGCTGCCTCACTTGTCCTGAGGGAACCAACCTTACAACTCAGGTTTGGGCTTCATCCTTCTTAGTTTTAAGAATCCTCTGGAGACTTTAATAGGCTTCTAAATTTTATAAAGGTTATGAAAAGTTGGTAATAGAAAATATGATTCTTATTCAGTGAGGTTGACAATATATAGAACCCTCATGTGTAACTGGAGTATTCTTCAATAACTTAAATTTATTTTATTGATTAATAAGTCTTGTACTCCCCGATTGCAACAAATTCTTTTCTTTGATCCATTCAGCTCAAAATCACTCAAGGAAACATAATATAACAATGAAGGTTGCACTTTCCACTCTTAAATGCCAGCTTGAGGAATTAATCCAGTAGCTTACAGGTAATGCCAGGTTCACTCAACCTTTTTTCATTTATTTATTTTTTATTGTGTGTGTGATTCACCTACGGTTGTCTGCTGGTCACCTAGCCAGCCGTTACCCTATGGAAAGAGCTCAGAGCTCATAGTGACTGATCTTCGGGTAGGACTGAGACCACTGACACACCACACACTGGGACAGCGAGGTTACAACCCCTCGGGTTACATCCTGTTCCTACTTGCTGCTAGGTGAACAGGGGATTGCCCATTTGCCTCGCTGCACCCGGGATTTGAACCCGGGCCTTCTTGATTGTGAGCTGAGCGTGCTGTGTGTGTGTGTGTGTGTGTGTGTGTGTGTGTGTGTGTGTCTCAGGGATTGTGGCTAGGGAAAAAGAAAAAGATAGAAAGGGAGTCTGCATATGTTGGCACTCCCAAAAAGAATAAAAAATAGAGGGATCAAGAGATGGCCAATTTACTTTTTGAGCTGTCTTGATGCTCCTCTTTTGAAAGAGTTCAAGTCATATGTAGGAGGGAATACAGAAACAAGAAGAGAATCTCAGGGCTTGCCTGAAAAGATGATGAAAGGGTAGAGATAATGGTTAAAATTTGCTTTAGCAAGGTGGACAGAATCGGCCTGAGAGTAAGTAGAAAGTCTTGTGGAGTGAGACTTGCAGGATTAGGTGGGAGAAACATGCAGTTAACAAGTTCAGAAGAGTAGTAACAATAGAAATAATGGCAAAAGATAGTAAGAGATGCAACACTGCAGTGGTGAGTGAGAACCAAGACAGTCTGTTAGAGGGGAGCAATCAGTGAGATTAATGACCTTTTACCCTATCCTACTTAGAAGCATTGTATGAGTTTATTCTTCTTGATTGACAGAAATTTCCTGTGAATTTTGTTCATCTTTACTAAAGCAGGAGATGAATATTTAGTGTATTTACTTTTCTTCAGGGAATATGTGAAGTAATCCAGTGTTCAAGTGGCTTCTATTTGAATCAAGAGGGAATTTGCTCCAGATGTGAAGGAGACTGTAACACCTGCTCCAGTGATGGCTTCACTTGCCTCACCTGCCATGCTTCCCAACATCTACTCTATGGAAAGTGTGTTGATCAGTGTCCCTCCATGTTTTTTGTGGACTCAAATTCTGATGGAGAGTGTCGAGAATGTCACTGGACCTGTGAAAAATGTTTGGGTCCTTCAGTGGAGGACTGTCTTGAGTGCAGGGAGGGCACAGTACAGGAAGGAAGCAGCTGCCTCACTGAGTGTTCCTCAGGTATGATTAGCATGATCTTTAGTGTACTAGGACTTAGAAAGAGATCATCATGTATAAGAGTAAGGAAGACAAAATGTAACATAAGGTAGTAGCTTCTTGGATGCATCTCTCTCTCTCTCTCTCTCTCTCTCTCTCTCTCTCTCTCTCTCTCTCTCTCTCTCTCTCTCTCTCTCTCTCTCTCTCTCTCTCTCTCTCTCTCTCTCTCTCTCTCTCTCTCTCTCTCTCTCTCTCTCTCTCTCTCTCTCTCTCTCTCTCTCTCTCTCTCTCTCTCTCTGCTATAGTTGAAGCAATCCAGAATGACCTCTGCTTTCCTATCTGTGATTCCTTTATTTTTGCCTAGTATATTAGAAGTCAATATGTCTGGCATGAAGGCATACATTCCACACACTGTCACCTACCTTTTTGCTCTGTGCAGGGCTCTACCAAGATGGCCAGAAGTGTCGTCCCTGTCCTGGAGGCTGCAGTCTGTGTAACACCAGCTCCACCTGCCTGGCCTGCCACAGTCCCTACTTGCTGCAACATGGCCAGTGTGTGACCTCCTGCAAACCAGGAACTTTTGCCAATGTATTTGATAACGTTTGCCATGGTGAGTGAAAACAATAGTTGTATGATCATTTCCTTATTATATATGTAGTATGGTATACATTCTTATATTACAAGTATTGCAGTACTAGAAGAAGAAGTTTTCTTTATGAACAACATGCGTACTTTCAAAAACACTGTGCACCAAAATTCCATTTATCCTCTTTTAGAACATCTTGATTTTTGAATAATCTGGCAACTGGAAACAGTACATGCACAAATGAGCCAGTTACCAAGACTGCTTAAGCTGAGTTCATTTAATATACTGGCATAACTGCATATCAGTCTGTTGAGTAGTCAGTGATCATGTCATGCTCCCATGTGGATATCAGTTCGATATATTTCTCTTCGTGACACTTTTGCCTCAGTGTTTTTTGTATTAACTTTTAAGCAAGAGGATTTTTTTTAATTTGGTTTATACTTCACATTATTTTGTGTAGTTAAAGTTATTTATTAGCTGCTTATCTCTGTAAGCTTAGATATTTTTATTTGGTTGTAATTTAGCATTTTTAACATTTTTTATCAAGTACCTGATATATTATCAGTATATAGTTTAAGAACAAGAATAAACGTTCTCAGATCTACCTTGCACAGTGTTAGTTGTATCACAGAATGTGGAAGTGAGTGCGAGGAGTGTTCCCTGTTCGAGTGTTTACGCTGCCGCCTGCCCCACCTGCTTCAGGGAGGCCAGTGTGTGGAGCACTGCAGTTCCAACTACCTGGCAGAGTCTGGAGTCTGTCACTACAATGCTGTGGGACCTTCCCTTCGCCTCTTGGGTCCTCTAGTTGCTGAGTATGGAAAATTGTCTCTTCTGAATGACTCTGTTCTGCACATTATGGATGCTGACACTTCTAGAGATAGACTAATTGTCACATTAGAAGAATTACCCTCAAATGGAGTTCTCCTGAGAATGGTCAATGGCAGCAGTCATAAGTTGAAGAAGAATGGCAGCTTCACTGCTGCTGAAATGATTGAGAGCAAGATATACTACAAGTATCAGACAAACCAGCCACTGTATGGAGAGATGCAATTAAGTGTGTCAGATGGCCACTACAAGGTTGGACCAGAAGTGATCTCTATAAATGTGATTTCATTTCATTCTCCCAGAGTGGTTACCAATGAACCTTTGCTGGTATTTCATGGGAAGGCAGCACCATTAAGTAATAAAATTTTAAAGATTCTTGACCTAGACAATCCAGAAAGTGTAACCATCAAATTAGTGGATGGGCCACACCATGGCCAGCTGTCTGTGGCTGGGGAGGAACTGGTCATGTTCTCCTTGGAGGAACTGGCTCAAGAACAAGTGATATACTCCCATGATGGCTCAGATAAGGAATCTGACCTTGTTCTTCTCCAGGCCAGTGATGAGTATAATGTGGTGAACTTACTGTTGAAAGTTTTCATTGTTGATGAGGGAGACACACATCCTGTGCTGATCAGGAATCTTGGTGCACAAGTGGATATGGGTGGACAAGTGCAGATCTCTCCTCAGATGCTGCAGGCTTCTGACATTGATTCAGAAGATGAAAATTTACTCTTTACTCTTCTGCCTATGCTGGAAAATTCTGGCCAGGGTAAGTGATGTTTACTTTTAATTACTGATATTTCTTTATATTGAAGTGATATTACTTTTAATTTATAGTATATTACTTTTGTCATTGAAACAATTAATGAGTTTTGCTAGCTTTTAAAAATAGAGTTTTAAAAATCCAGTATTTTCAGGCAAATTGGCCTTGGTCATACCACTGCCTGCTGCCCTGGATGGCTTCTTTAATGATGGATGGACTCAGATGGATGAAACACACTTGGTGAGGCCCACCACAAGGTTAGTTAGGCAATATATCAAAAATGTATTTGATTTCTGTGATGAATTTTATGAGAATGCTAATTTAACCTGAAATTTGTTCAGCTTTGAATATGATATATTGTGGTACTTCAAATGAAAACTTGACACACTTCAGCTTCACCCAGCGGGATGTGGACGAGGGCCGGGTGTGGTACTTGCATTCTGGGGATCTGATGGGAGGTGATGGTGTGTCAGATCAGCTGTTGTTCTCAGTAGCTGATAGTTCTCACCCACCTAACATCCTGGCTGACCAAACATTCATCATAAATGTGGAACCCTCAAGCCCAGGGACTGAAGCATCCCCTGCACCAGGCACTCAGCTGATTGCCACAGTGAGTCTGAGGAATACAGTGCCTCAGTTAAAGAGATTAATTTACAGTTACACTACTAAAGGAGAAATAAAAAATAACTTCTTCATTGATGAGTAACTGTAATATTTCTACTACTGATCAGTATATTCTAGAACCTTATTCAGTATACACATAATCTAATCAGCTTGGAAGTTGTTATGTTACTGACATCTAAGGTGTTGTCCTTATGTCAGGGATTCAATCCACCAACCTGACAAAGGCTCCTCATAACTAAAGATATATCACTCCCTTCTGATCATTTTCTTGGAATTTTTAAGAAGTGCCAAAGGGAGTATTATAATTCTATTTGCTTTCAGGTACAAGAGGGGCAAGCATTAACTCTGACCCCCAGCCACCTGTCTTTCTCTGGGATGGGTCCTTCAGAGCACTTGGTGTACACCATCACACATCCTCTAGGGCCTCTGGATGGCTCCCTGTTTCACATTGACTCTCCTGGCCTTGAGCTGCGACAGTTCATGCAAGCAGACATTAGTGACATGAAGATAATCTACATGCCTCCATTTAATGATATGGGACAAGAGGATAAATATTTCAGTTTTAAATTTACAGGTACTGCAGAGTATGATTATTGAAAGTTTATTTTTTGTGATTAACATCATTACAAAGAAATTTTGAAAACAGTTAAAGGTGCACATCATTATCATTAAGTAATATTTACATGTTTGCCACAGTCTCAGACACAATGGCAGATGGGTCAAATCATCTCCCAGAACAGAAGTTTACCTTCCATGTGGTGCCCCAAAAAGGAAGTCAACTCTCATTTGCCCATCCTGATCCTGAGCTCATCATAAACAGTGTAAGACAGTCTTGCTTTTATTTTTTCAAGGAGTGTTGGAAATCCTTGCATACGTATATACTCATTACTTAGTGTGCATTAAGACAGTATTCTTCTTAGTTTGTGTTTTTATAAGGTTATTACCTGTGCTTTCACTTCAATGATATACAAAATGTAGTTTGTTTTAATGAGTGATATAGGTTATAGAGTTTTACCAGGCTTCTTTCTTCAAACAGCATGAGACAGTAGTGCTGCAGCCTGAACTTTTTGAACTGGTCAGCCTGTCACCAGAAGAAAATGTGTTATTTATTCTTCTAGAGGCCCCTCTCTTTGGCACCATCACAAGAGAGGCACAAGGAAATTCATACCTATTCACAGAGGGTAAGAGGCCATTCCTTCACTACTGCTGCCTTCTTGGGATCAGAGGACACATATTCCTTGCTTTGTTAATTGGCACTCCACCTTCTACTGCAAAACACTTAACATGTTTAAACCAGTCATGCCCTTTCTTTCCCTCCACATAGCCAAACTAACATAATCTACCCATTCTCAGTGCTTCACTGATATTCCCTGCCTTAAGCCTGCCTCTTGATTTCTCAATATGTGTCCCTTATCTTTACAGAAGAAGGCCTTGATCTCATTGAAATGAGACAGTCCCGTTTTCTGTACAATCATGATGGTTCTGAAGCGACCCAGGACTCCATGGTGTTCCTGGCCCTGGGACACTCCTCTGAGGCCAGTTCTCGCATTAGTATCACAGTGCGTCATCACCACACTGACAACTACCGCCTGCTCAAGAGTGACAATGCCACATTGTCTCTGACATTAAATGAATGTAAGGTTTGAAAGTAATGTATCTATTCTCTTGCATGTATATAATTTGAAAATAAATGTTAATGGGTTGAATTATAGTGGCATCCAAGCAGCAGCTGAAAGAAATTACTTTTGCTTTGTTGATGTTCCTTCTTTTGCATGCAATGAAAATATTACCCATCTTGTATTCATTAGGATTCTGGTATACATTCCATCTCAGATTTTCTTCTGGTGTTCAGCATGGCCATTTCACACTAAGGTGACTGAATACCTTCATGTTTGTTTCAGATGAATCAAAAGTCATCGGCAGTTCTCACCTCCACTTCACAGATCATCGCTCCCGAGATGAGGAACTTGTATACACTATAACATTCCAGCCACAGTTTGGTTCCCTAGTTCTGACAGAATCACCTGATGTTGTAAGAGTGCTTAATAAGACTAACAAGTTCACACAAGCAGATATTGTATGGGGCCACATCAACTATACCTCTCACACAGAGATTGGCCCAGAGGAAATAGAGGACCAGGTGTCCTTCAATATCACAGATTCTGGAAACAATGTGCTTTCAAATCAGGTAAAGAAAATATGCATCTCTCTCTCCATAAAAGCTCTATAGCTTTACCTGTAGACTTATTAACAATGTTATAGAGCACTTAACATAAGGGGATGAAATGATATTAGTATAGGATAATACATAACTACATTTTCTGAATATGGAAAGGGATTAGAAGAACAAAAGAAAAAAGCTGTGAAAACACATTTATATATGGAGATTTTGAAATCTCATAGTTATGATGTTGACACAAACATACATGGATATTTTTTTCTGAGTAATATGAATTTTCATTTATTCCAGGTATTAAGAGTAACAATTCTTAGTGTGGACAACAGCATTCCCAATGTGGAGGTAGGAGGCCCAGTGCTAGTGGCTGAGGGAGGCAGCATGGTGGTGCCTGCTACTTCTATCATTGCTTTAGATCTGGACACACTACCATCCAAACTTGAGGTGGTGTTAGATTCACAGCCAATCTTTGGATATCTTACCAACAAAGATGCAGGTAAATTTTCTCACCAGTCATCATATTCAGTATGCATAAGGCTACTCAGGGCTGACATAAGGATCAGGAAAATCCTAAGTGGACTGTCTTTCATCAAGGCCTTAATTGTATATGAGCTTCAGACATTTGAAAAATTCCAGACATCCTCTAAAAATATTTTTGCTTTATACAGAGAGTAAGATCTGGATAAGATTTTTTTGGTTAGAATAGCTGGTCTTTGGAATAGTCTACCTTCAACAGTTCTGTTCCTCACCTTATTGAAATATAAGACTTAATATGGAGATTATTTACGCAGAAAGCAATTTGAATTCTAACACAATAATATAATTTACATAATGAAACCTATTTTTTTAATGCTTAGCCAGTTTTTTATGCACATCTTTAATTAAAATTCTTCTTTCAGACAATGCAGTTGGTTCTCAAGGAACAGCTCCCTTGGCCAGGTTTCCTCTGTCAGCCTTGCAGGACGGCAGTGTGTGGTACATCCAGTCACTGCACCGTGACCAGGAGCCTGACCAGGACACTTTTCTCTTTCATGTTACTGATAGTAAAAATGATTCTCCAGTTGAAAGATTTAATATAACTATCAAGGTAATGTTATTTTTACCTCTAAGTTTAAACTGTGAATTTTGCTTTTTGAATTGATATCCATTTTATTAGAATATATGTTTCGTCTGAACTGGCCAGCCAATTAGGACTACATATTTTCACAAATAATGTATTTAGTTTTCTGTCTTCCAAGAGTAGTTACTGTGCATGGAGAATAACACAGTAATAAAGGTAAAACTGTGCCACACTAATGGACCATAGATCTTGGGCTGATATTGCCACCTAATCCTTGATCCCAGTATAGTGAATAGGGTTGCCAACTCCTTATTCTACCTATACCTCTTCATGCTAGGAGTGGATATATATAACAGAATTCATCTATAAATCATATACTAGGCAAATGTAGCCACTAAATGCCATTTGTCTTCCATTCAATCCTATTGCTAAAAGTAGGATTTTGTGGTTTTCCTCCAGTATCTTGCTCATTCACATGGCAGTGTACCTAAGTAACTCCTGCTTAGTGCAATACAGCTTTTGTTGCTACTCCTGACTGGTTATTCCAAGGAATGAAGGTAGCTAGACATAAACTTTCTCTGCATCACTATTCCATTAGATATTTTTGTATTCTTATGTATTATGGACCTTTTTTGTGAATATGTATTTTCTTTACAGCCTGTCAATGATGAACCACCAGTTGTCTTGGGAGAAAGAGTGCTTGTTGAAAAAGGGCAAACTATTGTGATTAAAAACCAGTCCCTTTCCATATTTGACACAGACTCTGGAGCTGAGAACCTCATAATAAGTGTGGAGCAGGTGCCACAGCATGGTGAGACCCTTTTGGCTTGTTACCTATTAATCTAGATGACATTGTACTTTTACATTGAGTATTGATACAGCAAGTAAAATGTACATTTGTATTATTTTTCTGTTATTTAAATATGGTTTATCATTAAGGTTGTTATTGTGTACAGGCTCATTACACAGGAAGAAGTCAGCATCAGATTCCATCAAGCAAAGTGACCGTCTTGTGCGTGGGCAATACTTCACTTTTCAGGACATACTGAATGGCTTGATACTATACAGTCATGATGGCTCAAAGTACCCTGAGGATGTCATCCAATTTTTGGTAAGCATCCAGAATATTTCCCTGTCGAAATATCATGTCGAAATATCAGTACACTGATATTTTGTGCAAAACATATTTTCTAGCAAATGCATCATCATTGAATATTTGGGGGTTGCCATGAATTTGCAAATTGAGATGCTGTGAAACTTGATGCTCTGCTGTATTCTTAACCTCAAAAGTTCTTTCATAACAGTAACCTGAGCCTCTCAGTTTATTTTTGGAGTCTTCAGTTGTTAACTGTTACAGGCCATCCTTAAACACTAGCCTCTCAATTAAACTGGTTTAATTGACATCCTGTTCTTTTCTTCTTTATTTTTTACTCTATACCTTTGCACAAAATTTAATAATGCTTATACCTCCATTGCACAACATGAGTAAATAAATGTATAATTAACTTTAAAATTTTAAAGAAACTGTATTTCCTCACAGGTGAGTGATGGAAGTCATGAAACAGGTGGAATTGTGGAGTTTGAAATAGTGCAGGAAAGAGACATGGCTCCAAAATTGAGCATCTCCTCCAGTCTGACCCTGAGGGCTGGCCAGATGGCTCTTGTATCTCAGAATCTTCTTAAGGCTGAGGATGCTGACTCAGATGATGAAAATATTAAGTATGTGATCACTCGGGTGCCAGACTCAGGGAGCCTTGAAATCCATCACCTGGGCTCCTGGGTGCCTCTTGGAGTGGGATCCGTCTTCCTGCAGCAGGATGTTCAGAATGGTCACATCCGGTAAGCATTGTCACAATATTTATTTTGTCACTAATATTCTTTAGAAATGCACATAAAATGTAAATAATTGTGCAGCAGATTTATGTAATAATAAATAATTTATCATTGACAGGTTTGTGCACCGTAATGATGCACGTAATGATGCTACAGATGTTCTCCGATTTAACCTTCTGGACTCCGAAGGAAACATTAATTTGGATCAAGCACTGCACATCACTGTGTTGGAAGATCACATACCTCCACGTGTAGTCACTAACACGGGTCTTACAGTCTTAGAGGATGGCAGTGTTCCCATCACACACCACCTCCTTTCAGCCACTGATACAGAGGTGGCTCCAGCAGAATTACAGTTCTCAGTAAGCTACTTCTATCTTATTGTTACTGTGTATTCCTGAAGATAATGAACATTGAAGGACTTGGTTATGAACAAAGAAGCTTTATTAAATATAATTTTCAATTGGACCTGAACTGGCTTCAAAATAAAATTTATAATTAATATTTTTTCTGTTATGTTTGCTGTGATTTTGTAATACTAGTTAGGTACAGAAATTGTAACCCTATTGATCATCTTTGTGGTGGCAGTTGGTGAGTGGGCCTACTCAGGGACACCTCTTTATGGCAACCTCACCTGAGGAAGCAATATCAAGCTGGAGTCAGGAAACACTGGAGACAGGTGGCTTGCTGTACCGCCAGCAAAGTGAGGAAGAAATCACCAGTGACCACTTTGTCTTTACTGTATCAGATGGGTGAGTTTTCATGATCCTCTTTTGTCTTCATCAGAAGCATTGTTCATCTTGAGACTTGATTTTTCTCCATAATAATTTTTTTTTAGTATGATGATGTACCTTCTGTATAGTTGTAGATCAGTTCCCAGTACATCTAAAAGCATCTATTCTTCAAACTTAATGAAATCAAAGTTCAGTCTCATAACATTTCCTTTACACCCTGTGTAGTGAAGAGGATGATTTTTCAGATATGTATCATAAAATAGTTGTCACCATCCGGAAATAGTCACTGAATGGTAATTTTGGTAGCACTTTTCTGGGGTTCCTGATTTCAGGTAACATGCCATTCTCTCTCTCTCTCTCTCTCTCTCTCTCTCTCTCTCTCTCTCTCTCTCTCTCTCTCTCTCTCTCTCTCTCTCTCTCTCTCTCTCTCTCTCTCTCTCTCTCTCTCTCTCTCTCTCTCTCTCTCTGAGAATATAATTTATTATCATCTCATCTTCCTGAAAACTGTGGCAACATTCTGTTTAGGCTACTGTACATATTTACATTCCTATTACTTTGCCTGTCCATTTTCTTTCAGACCTAACAGCATCTCGGACACTTTCCACATCATCATTACACCTGTAGATGACCAGCTTCCTGTTCTCACCACAAATGTCATCAAAGTTCAAGAAGGAACAAGGAAAGTTATCTCTGAATTTGAAATTCAAGCTGCTGATGCAGATACTCATGATGAACTTCTGGTGGTGAGGATGAGTGAGTTGCCACAACACGGATGGTTGGAGGTTGATGGGAAACAGGATGCAAGGGTAAGATGTTGAACTGAATATATTCATTAGAGTGTCTAATTACCTAATTGTTTTTTTGTGAACCTTTAATTAGTATGGATTCCAAGCATGTTTTTATTACATGTATGAAAATATAAAAAAATCCCACTGATTAAAGTATCTAATTTAATTTCTTCCTCAGGTCTTCACTATGATGGAACTTTATTCTGGGGCTGTGTCTTATGTACATGATGGATCAGCCTCCTCACAGGACTCATTTAGTGTGGTCGTCTCAGACTCCACTAACAGCCAGTACCTGCAGGTAGGGAAGCAAGCTCCCACTAGTGAACCAACCACCATTAATGTGGAGGTCTCTAAGGTGGAAGATGGCACCCCAATCCTTAGAGTAAATAGAGGACTTCACTTCTTGCAGCAAGAAGCTGGAACCAAGGTAGGCTGCTAGTTGGGATTTTTGATGTATCAAGATATATCAAGGTAAAGAATTCAGATATAAATCTCAGGTAAATCTTAAAGACTTGTGTCTGAAAGGAAACCCAATGTTGAGAGGAGACTGCATGAAAATTATTAAAAAGAGATCAGGATGTGCTGGAGTAGTTTTCCAAGTACAAAAAATAAATCATTTGAATTCAGAACCAGTGTTGTGTACAAACAATTTGCATAAGTTAAAAGAAAATGTGTATGTCAATTTGGTCTTAATAACTGGAGATATGAGTGTAACTCAATCTTCTGATTTATTATGTATTTATTTACTTATTTTGACTTATAAATCAATTATGTAATGTTAAACTATATATTTTTGCATTCTTAAGGGAAAAAATTTCATCACAAGCCATGAGTTGCTAGTGGAGGACAAAGACACTCCTCCTGAGAAGGTACAGATAATAGTAACAGCTGGCCCAACCCATGGACAGCTGCACCTTACCTCTCAGAAGCAACCAGTATCTTCTTTTACACAAGGTAACGTACACCTGTTCCTTTTGATTAGTTTTAAGTGCATTCAGTCAATCTTAGAATTCTATGAAACAGCAGATAGGAATCATTACTTAGTAGGTGTATTTTTATGTAGTAGTTTTGTGCAAATGTTGGTGTTGGTTAGACACTGAGGCAGTCTGTCCTAATCTTTTACTGCATGTGTCATCCTTTGTGTGATTTGGAAGACTTGTCAGAATACTATGTTTTGGAAATTAAATATTTGAAGACTAATGAGGTTCACACATTTGGTTACTGTGGTGAATGGATAGTGCCACGACAAGACAGAAACATGAGCCAAAGCTGGACTGGGTGTGAGGTACCTTACGATCCAGTGAGATAAGGCTTGTCCTAGCCTGCCAGACTTGGGTTCAGTCCCTGGTCACATTCATCTCTCATTTTTATTGTATATTGATATTTCACTGTTTCATAATGGCAAATGTGTTTCTTCATTTAATTGTGGTATTGGTAGTATGGCAGTAGGACTGTCTTATGAAGATTTGTTAAAGGGAGTTGGATAAGACTTGTTTGAGCTTATGATGATGTGGTACAGTTGAATCAGCTAGGAAATGAGAGTCCCCTACAAGGGGAGAGAAAACATATGTGGAACAGTGGCTTCCTAGTTTTATACTCTAGTAAAATTTCACAAAAACCTTAACCACGCTTTCCAAACAGTCTTGGACTGTTTGGATACATTCACTAATACATTGATTTAATGAAGCACCAGAAATAAATCTAGAAGGAGAAGAATCTTGTAATGTTGTGATGGGACACAGAAACACGAGCCAAGGCAGGACTGGCCATGAGATACTTTATGGTACAGTTGGATAAGACCTCTCTTTGTGGCTGGTTAGATCCAGGTTTGATCCCCAATCAGATCCAACTCTGTTATTTATAATAGATTAATTTCTCACTGTTTTCAATGGAGAACATAGTTCTTCATTTAGTTATGACAAAGAGAAGTATAATTTGTAGAAGTTAGATGATTTGATAAATATGAGTTTTGAAACTCATTGACTGAAGAAAGTAAGTAATCTAAAGAAAATATTCATTTAACAATTTTATGAATTATAATTTATGTATTTGATGAAAGTAAATATGGAGGATAGTATGATGAATGTAATTAAGTGGTAGCAAATATTATTATGCATGGTTCTTTCTTTTTTTATGGCTTCTTATTGCTATGGCAGTATTTATTGAGATTATGAAATCATAAACATTGTACCATTGATTAAATCAATTCTATTTCATTCTTTCACAGCTGACATAACAGCAGGTCACATCTACTATGAACTCACTGCCCCCTCCCACCAAGTGTACAGTGATCAGTTTAGCTTTGAAATAAGAGATGATAAATCCAGTGTTGTACCTGGCAACATTTTCCACATCCAATGGTCTTTGTTTGTCATGGGCCACAAACAATACAGTGTGAGAGAAACTGAAAAAGAGATTAATATTCTGGTGAGGAAGATTGGTAACTTGAAGCAACAGTCCTCAGTGACCTGCATCACACATGGAGGGTCTGCCAGAGGGCGCACCAAAGGAACACAACAGGTGGACTTTACGCCTGTTTCTAACCCTCTCCAGTTTGCAGAAGGAGAAGCAGAAAAGTACTGTGTTGTCCCGATCCAGGACGATGACATTTTTGAAGACTCTGAAACATTTAGTGTGAGGCTGGCAGAACCAAGCTATGGTCTTTTGGGACGGCCCAGAAAATCACTGATAACTATTAATGATGATGAAGATAAACCATTAGTCATGTTTGATACTAGTCATTTTGTTGTAAGTGAGACTCAAGGTTTCATCATTGCTGGAATGAAACGATCTGGAGACACAAGTGTTGGAGTATCTGTGATGTGTGTTAGTGAGGATGGAACTGCCATAGGTTCTCAGCCAAACCATTTAGCCAATGGAACTGACTTTATTCACCGTTTACATGATGAGTCTTCTATGGTTGTGTTTGCTCCTGGCATTACAAATTCCTCATGCACTGTGAAAATCATAGACGACCATGTTTTTGAAATGAATGAAGAGTTTTTTTTAGTGTTGAAGGACCCATCTGAGAACACAGCACTTGGAGATCATTGGAGGGCGTCTGTCACCATTAGGGGACCAAATGATGAGAGCAGAATTGGTTTCAACCCAACTGAATATATTGTGTCAGAGAGTGAAGATACAGTAAGTCTTAGATTGGAGAGGACTGGAATGGACCTGAGTCATACCTGCAGTGTATGGTGTACCACAGGGGACAGCTCCCAGCTGGAGGCTCAGCCTTCACTTGACTTTGTTCCCCATTCAGAACAAGTGAATTTTACAGCTGGGCAAAGAAGTGCAAACTGCTCTATTCAGCTGATTGATGATAAACTGAATCCCAAAGTGGAAGGAAGGGAGCAATTTATTGTGTCTCTCAGCACTGGGCAGAATGCCTCTGTTAGCAGCAGCAGCTCAAAGGCTGTTGTGATACTGACAGACAAGGAGGACATCCCCTCAATACAGTTTGGAGCAGCAGAGGTTACAGTGCGAGAAAACCAGACCATGGTTAGGGTTCCAGTGATACGATCAGGTGACTTGAGTCAAAAGTCTTATGTTCGGTGCTCAACACGCCAGAGATCAGCCAAAGCAAATATAGATTTCATTGAACGACCCAATACAAAGGATTCAGTTGTCACATTCCATAAGGGAGTCTCAAGGATGGAGTGTGAAGTGAGCTTGATAGATGATGTCATTTATGAAAAGGAAGAAAAGTTCATTGTGAAACTATCTCATCCAGATTCTGCATCTGTCTTCCGTCCCCACCTTGGGGAGGACAGGGTGGCACGAGTAACTATTGTAGACTGGGAGGATCGTCCAAGAGTGTCACTCGAACATGGTGCATATACCACCACTCAGCCGCCTGCTGTTACTCCCTCTGTCCCCTTCCACATCCCTATCATCAGAGTGGGAGACTCATCACAGGTGTTGTGGGTGAATGTGTCGACCCAGGATGGCTCAGCTATGGCAGGAGTGGATTATGAGGCACTTAGCACACAAGTGGAATTTGTCCCTGGGAATGCCAGGTTAGTAAAACTTAGTTATTAAAGTACCACTAGTTCATTTATATATAAAGATGTTGTAGACTCATATAATTGTTACTACACCTTATATGTTGATATTATTTTTCCAATTTAATGTTGGTCATATGATCAAATGAAAAGAAATCACAGTAATCCTTATGTGGTATCTGTGTATTCTTTTATTTCTTAGAATGGAATTGGAGGTGATGCTGCTGCACAACCCTCACAACAAAGCACCACGGATGTTCACATTGCTGTTGAGGCCTGAGGATTTCACCAATACTCAGCTTGGGACTCTTATATCCACATCAATTACTGTTCTGCCACGTGTGGATGGACAGGGATGGATTCTCCCAGCACCTCCTATTGTTGTCTCCCTTCCTTACTACCATAGTGCTGCGGATTATGTAAGGAAACCTGCCAGCCCAGGCTACCCTCTGGTTTGTGTGACTCCCTGTGAGGCCAGCTACCCAGGGAGTAATGTTACAACAGAAATGTGCGCTGAAGCAGGAATCAATGTTTCATCCATCCAATACTCATGGGAGGTGGCAGTTCCTGCTGAGGGAGGCAGTGGCTTCACTCCCTTCTATTCTCTTTCAGATGACACAAACTTTGCAAATTCTCACAGCAAGGCACTTGAATCCATGTTTTTTGCACGGCACTTTTGGGTTCGGTGTATTGCCACTCCCACCCAAGGCAAAGGTACACATGGCATTCCTCTGCGAAGTGAGGCTGCAACAATTGGAAGCCAGAATGGGGTATGTGAGACCGTGATGGCTCCAGGACTTGCTGGTGGGCTGCAGGGTCAATCCTTCAAGGCCTCCCTTACTTATATTAATGCCTCTGAAGAGCATCATCCCAATACTATCAAAGTTCATATTGAAATTCCCCACCAAGATGGCATGGTTCCCCTAATATCAACTCTTCCTATACATAACGTGCGCTACCTGCTGACAGAGGAAGTGTATCGCACACACCACCGCTGCTCCAACTTAGATGCTGCTGGAGGGTTCTTGAGATCTCTACAGTCTCCCAATTCTCATGAAGAATACCAGGGTGAGAGAGAGGTGAGTTTCACTTCACTTGTTTGTCTGTTGAAATGTGTGTCCATTTTGTCTTTGTATGTTTGGAACTTCATTAACTCGTATTTTTGCGTTAACTAAACCACCTGTTTTCTTTCTGTTTCTACAGTGCTCTCAGAAGAAGAAACATGACTAATGAGGTCAAACTAACATGTCAACTTGTTTGAATTTGTCTTTTGGAAAGATATCTATCATAAGAAGACATTCGAGCTTGTCCTCATGTTTATGTTATCACACTGATGGCAGCTCCTGCACTGAATTAAAAGCATTTCAGCACTCAATGTAGTCAGACTGTGAGTGGAATATATACTCATGATCTAGTAGCAGAAACCATAGTTGCTACAGAACTAAAAAATATGTAGAAAGAAATGCTACCAGACTCATTCTTCCAAAACAGTATGCTGTGTCAGAGATGTTTGTAAGCAGAGCTAATGATAAAAAAATTTACCTGATCTTTCTTTTCTGTGTCTTATCCATATTTCACATCTGTTGCCCTGTTTTGTCTCTTACAACGGAATTATTCACTCACATGATTGTACAAATTTCATCACTGGATTTTCTTGCTCAACCATAGAGCACACAGTGTATAGTCATGAACAAAAATTTAACCCCACACTTATAATATGTTTCTTTTTCACAGAGTAGTTCCCTACAACTGTATCAACACCTTGACTTGAAGAAGTGCATGTGGACATTTTCTGCTTGGTTCTCAATGTCAGAGTTGGTTGACCGCTGTGGGGGGCAAGTGATATCAGATTTCCAGGTGTGCATACTTTTTGTATTAATTTTGTTTTATAGCTAGCTGAACCAAATACTTGGAATTAATAAGTCCATACTTGTTGCAAAGTACACTTGCATATAGTAGTTAATTACTGTCAAATAGATCAGCTGTTGCTCATTAGATACGTTATTTTTATGGGCTCAGTTTCTTGTAGTTGTTAGTACTATAAACTCTGAAATCATCCTTGACTACAATTTTTTGTGTCTGTGCTTTGTTTGCTGTGGTCATTTTTATGAATTGCATTCAGCAAGTTAAGGGAGCAAGTTTTGAAATACATCTCTTTCTCAGGTTGGATCAAGTGGTCAGAGTTTCCTGACTGTGCGTGTTCCTCTGTACATCTCACGAGTCCATGCCACATCTCCCCCTGGCTGGGCATCCCTTGACCACCGCACAGAGCTTTCAGTATCACTCTACTACAACACTCTCCTGTGGCACCGCGGACCCGTCACTGAGCCCTCCCTTACTGCCAGGGTGCAGGTGAGCAGGGCACCATGCACTGTGTCACATGTGATAAAGAAAAGTGCAGTTCAGTGATGTGACTGTTATCATTATTGTAATTCCATCTGCAGATGCATCCAAATATTAAGACAAGAAAGTAGATGAAGTTTGAGATCTGTACTACAGTATATATGACAGGTCAATCTTCTAAATTTTTTGGTGCCTTACACAAGTTCAAACCATGCTGTGACCTTGTGGCTTGCAAAGTATAATGCTCAGTAGTTCGAGTTTCTTGTCTGAAGATACCTTATACCTTTACAGAATCTTCTAGTAGGCACAATAAACCCATTTGAAACTGCTGTTATATACAACTCAGCATGTATCAAATCATTCAATCTTATGGATTTGTATAAGATTTGATCAAAGACTGGATTTTTAACAGCTTTTCACTGGCTAATGCTTATTTTCCAAGGTGACAAGGATGTCTCTGGATGACTCTGGACGACTGGTGATTGACATAACAACTCAAGCAAAATTTCGAGGCCAGTTTGTGATGCAGCATCCGCATCTGGAGCGGTATGTTTCCCGCCTCATTCCACCAGCACACTTGGAGACACAGTTCTCCTTGGAACTCCTGTGGTCAGCCTCTACCTGGGAAGGGCCAGAGCAGGTCAGTATATTAATTTTTCAAATCAGTAAAGTTTATAGTATTCAGTTGACTTTGAAAAGGAATTTCAACTGAAAGTTTAATACCTACAAAAATATCCTCTGATAAACTTTTCAAAGAGACAATATATAAAAATATATTTTTTTATATTATATCTACATTTAAATAAGAATGACAAGCTTTTATTTACATACAAAATATCCTTTTTCAACGTGAAACACTTCAGTGTAGATAGCAATTATGTTGATATAATCAGTTTGATTACCCAGTTTCTCACATTTACTTCATTGATGAGAGATGTCCATGAATGATGCTTTGCAAGGATTTATCTGTATTAGTAGTATGACTGACATAAAAATATTATAATTTCAAATTAGAGTCATTTAAAATTGCATTTTAAGAATGTACACATTGCTCATTCTTCCATTTCTTTCTATTTTATGTGTGTGGTGTGATGTGTGCAAGCAGACCTGGCGAGCAACCAGCACCTACAGTCTGCCAGACTATACAGGGGAGTACAAACTTGAATTGATGGCCTGCACAGCTCCCCCAACACAGGCATATGCTGTTGTTGATCCCCCAGCCTGCATGCCTCACCCTCCTCAAGCCTTCCCTCTGCCACTGGCCATTCAGCAGAGCCACCGTCCTGTGCCTCTGGTTTATACTCTCAACACAGTGTTCCAGCTCCTCAACACTCCTGACCTCTTTCTCCAGGATCCTCGAGAAGTAGATAATTTACAGGTTAGAAAAGCTGTTTTTTTTTTCACGTGCATGACTAAATGTTATTAAATAATCAAACCATTAATTGAAAGAAGGGAAGATTTAATTTTTGTTCCATAATTTGTGTTTACATTATATATATTTACATATTTGTGTAAATAGATAAACGTAGAGTTTTTTTTTTTGTGTGTGTGTGTGTGTGTGTGTGTGTGTGTGTGTGTGTGTGTGTGTGTGTGTGTGTGCACTTTTCATGAATTTAGTACAAATAATGGTGAGGAGAGAGACCAAGAGTATACTTAAGAGATGAAACAAAGATGATGGGGAGGGAGAATGTGAGTTTACAAGTATGAGTGAAAGATTAAGGGGAGCGCCCACCTCCAATTGCATTGAAAATGATTTTTTTCACTTTTTTTTTGGGGGGGGGCTTAAATTCATCCCACATGATAAGGGAAACGTTTGGTATACAATAATCACGGATCTGACAAGTTTAGGCTTAGGTAGAGAGCAGTTTCCCCCTCCCCCCATTCCCGCCATGCTGGGGCGGCGTCTCAATGGCCACGCGCGGCAAGCTGCCATAGAGAGAATTGCTTATTTCTCTATCAATGGCTTACAATTGTCCTTCTCTACAGCAAAATCTATGCTGGAAAGAAAAAAGGAAAAATATATACCCCTTTCCGATGACGCAACTACTTCCATGATACCCCAGGCGTAAGACTATCTAGTCGGTAAAGGCTAAAAATATATAAATAAATAAATAAATAAATATTCAACAATATTTTTATGTTTCACTTACATCACTAACCTGATCAAATAAAATCAGAGTACAGGGAAGGGTATAAAAAGGCGATAAAAGCTATAGGCACCACACGCTGAGCCTTGCAATGTTTCAGCATTGCATAGAAAGCCTCTAATAGCAATGATTTACAAATATAACAATATATAAATGACACCCCTATAAATCCTGCTCTCTCTCTGACTCAGCAAGAGAGAAAACAGAGAAGTTTTAGGGGTAGCTAGCCTCGTTTCTACTGATTTTTAGGCATCTTATTGAAAGTTGATCTATTTTTGCCTCTCCTGAAAACATGCTTTTTTGAGGTTTTCCTGTAATGACTGGGTTATTTATTGTCCTATAGTCACCATTTTTGTCATGTAAGTAGATGGGACTGTGACACACGATCGGTAAGAAGAAATTTTCATTTTTCAAGTAGGTTTTTTTCTTGTGATTTTAATTATGCACAAAAAAATTTCCTCTGTGTTTGTCTAATGTTTTGATTACTTTATAATATAGATTTGGACAAAACCTTCTTACTGAACCTGCATAATTTTTCTAGCTGCTACCATGCACGATTTCAATGTGATCCATCGACTCTAACATTTTTTTATTCAATTTTTTTTAACAACTTTGAAAAGAAATCACTGCACATGCGCAGTTCTTTATAGATTAATGAAAAGTTCAACGAGTATTATGTTTTTAATGACAAAGAAGATGAAACAATGGAAAAAAGTCTACGGTTAAAAGGAGCTGCTTTGCAGGTGGAGGTGGATGCTGCCCTTAAGTGTGGAGAGAGGTAGAGTGAGAGAAGAGGTGATCTCTTTGGTGAGGCCAGAAATGCAGCAGGTTGTGTTGAAATGGATGGAGGTTTCACCAGGACTAAACCTGGTTTAATGTGGATTAAAGTAAAAATTGGAATGACAGTTTTAGGTACTTATGAGTGCATATCATTCTGGTTGTGAAAGGAATGAAGAGGAGATATGATATTGATCTCTGTGGTTTAAGAGATTTTTTTCAATCTGTAACACCAGTATGCGATTCTTCTGCAATTCATTATTGTTCTTTTTGCCTTGTACAGAAAGTTGACTACTTGGGCAGCTTTGGTCCAGGACAGACTATATATGGCCGTGTGCTGTGGCATCCCAGTCAGGACCTTCACTCAGCCTACCAGGTTTACATTCAGCGTGTCTACCTCTGTGCTGGTGCTGATGGGTAAGGAGATGGCCTGCTTTAAATTGATATTTACTAAAATTCTTGCAGTAGACTGAACTATTTTAAATACCTTATGTTCATCACATGGAGGAGGCAGTAGACACCTGCCAAAACAATAATTACTCCCAGTGAGGTCTAAAGCACTGTTCAGGGGGTGCTGTAAACTTATCATTAAACCCAGCTGTGACCTCACTGAACGTTTCCCTTTATGTCTCACAACACAAGGGGGCAGTCACAGCCTGCCCTCTAAAGACAACTCTCTTCCTCCACACAAAACTACAAGCACCTAATAACACACACACCCTTCATTAAAAAATTTTAAAATCATCATGGCGACTCTTACACCAGCCTCGGAGTCCCCATGTGGGGAGGACCATAAATGTCCCCAGGTGAGACTGCCTTTCTGTTGACGACCCTAAGTGTCTTGACACCCCCCTTAACTTTTTCTTCATTAACTTCTGCAACATTCACGGTCTAAGATCTAATTTTCAATCTGTACAACACCACCTCTCCTCTTCTAAACCTCATCTTCTTTTCCTCACTGAAATTCAGGTGTCTGTGGCAACTGACAGTAGCCCCTTTTCTGTTCCCTCCTACTTTCTCTATTTTCATTTTTGATCCAAAGCTGGATGCTGCGTTTATGTGCGCAATGACTTAACCTGCTCTCGTGCCCACGCTCTTGAATCTTCCGAGTTTTCCACCATCTGGCTATGACTACAGAGTCACTCTCATACTAAATTTATCTGTGCTGTATACCTCTCACCTAACTCCTCTGACTATAAGAAATTCTTTGACTACTTAACTTCCAAAGTGGAGCACATTCTAACCCTCTTCTCTTTTGCAGAGATCTCTATTCTTGGAGACTTCAATGTTCACCACCAGCTTTGGCTTTCCTCTCCTTCACTGACCATCCTGGTGAACTAGCCTACAACTTTGCTATCCTCCATAACCTAGAGCAATTGGTGCAACACCCTACTCGTATTCCTGACCGTCTTGGAGATACGCCCAACATTCTTGACCTTTTCCTGACCTCTAATCCTTTTGCTTATGCTGTCACCCTTTCTTCTCCATTGGGCTCTGATCACAATCTCATATCTTTATCTTGTCCTATCGCTCCAATCCCTCCTCAGGATCCCCCTAAGCGAAGGTGCCTCTGATGTTTTGCCTCTGCTAGTTGGGGGACCTGAGGAGGTATTTTGCTGATTTTCCTTGGAATGACTACTACTTCCGCGTCAGAGACCCGTCTTTGTGTGCTGAGCGCATAACAGAGGTGATAGTGTCTGGCATGGAGGTGTACATTCCTCACTCTTTTTTTTGTCCTAAACCTTTTAAACCTTGGTTTAACACAGCTTGTTCTCGTGCTATACATGATAGAGAGGTGGCCCACAAAAGGTACTTAAGCCTTCCATCACCAGAATCTTATGCCCTTTATATTTCTGCCCGGAACCATACTAAGTCTCTTCTCCAACTAACCAAAAACTCCTTCATTAACAGAAAATGTCAAAACCTTTC
The DNA here is from genome assembly GCF_035594125.1 of Scylla paramamosain. Lineage (NCBI taxonomy): Eukaryota > Metazoa > Arthropoda > Malacostraca > Decapoda > Portunidae > Scylla > Scylla paramamosain. The sequence continues at coordinate 35,914,935 of NC_087152.1, read as the reverse complement.
AAGATTTAACTCCCCTCGTGACTTCTGGCATCTAGCCAAAAATATCTCCAATAACTTTGCTTCTTCTTCTTTCCCTCCTCTATTTCAACCAGATGGCACCACTGCTATCACATCTATTTCTAAAGCTGAACTCTTCACTCAAACCTTTGCTAAAAACTCTATCTTGGACGATTCTGGGCTTGTTCCTCCCTCTCCTCCATCCTCTGACTTCTTCATGCCACCTATTAAAATTCTTCGCAATGATGTTTTCCATGCCCTCGCTGGCCTAAACCCTCGGAAGGCTTATGGACCTGATGGGGTACCTCCTATTGTTCTCCGAAACTGTGCCTCTGTGCTTGCACCTTGCCTAGTCAAACTCTTTCAGCTCTGTCTGTCAACATCTACCTTTCTTTCTTGCTGGAAATTTGCCTACATTCAACCTGTTCCTAAAAAGGGTGACCGTTCTAATCCCTCAAACTACCATACTATTGCTTTTATTTCCTGCCTATCTAAAGTGTTTGAATCTATCCTCAACAGGAAGATTCTTAAACATCTATCACTTCACAACCTTCTATCTGATCGCCAGTATGGGTTCCGTCAAGGCTGGTCTACTGGTGATCTTCTAGCTTTCCTTACCGAGTCTTGGTCATCCTCTTTTAGAGATTTTGGTGAAACTTTTGCTGTTGCCTTGGACATATCAAAAGGTTTTGATAGAGTCTGGCACAAAGCTTTGATTTCAAAACTACCCTCCTAATGCGAACTTACAAGAATTTTACAGATATCACCTTTTTGGACATTATTTTTCCAAATTAAATATTTTGTTGTCTTGCTGATTTATGGAGAATGCTGACTTATAGAATACCGAGTTATGATAGTTTTACTTTCCTTCATTTCAGCAGCATTAAATAAAATACAAGAAAAATGTATATATACTGGCCGAGTACTAATGTTGCAATAATTCTAGCGAAACAGGTTTATGGCTGGTGAGATTTGTGTGTCTCCCTGAAGGCTAACAGTTTTCCATTCTGACAATATGGTGTTCTTGGCAGGTATATTCCTACATATGACCCAACAGGAGAGCTTTATAATGAAGGTCCTCAGTATGGCTGCCTCAAGCCCTCCAGCACACTGAAGCACAGGTTTCTTATTCTGGTAATGTAATCTTTTATTCCTTTTCACACACAATGTTCTTAATGTCACTTGTACTTAAAGTGTGGAATGTAGTCCTTTATAGATAATTTTCCAGTGATTGAAATTATATAGAAAATGGGAAAAAATAGTGGAAAAAAGTAATGAAATAATTATGATGTTTATGTGAGCTCTTTTTATTATCCCTGAATGTTTTTGTCTTTTATTAATGTGTATTACTAATATGCACTTTATCTTAGAAAAATACAATGAGTAATATTAACAGTTAAGTTAGTAAAATGTATCTTTTCATTTTGAAATATTTCATAAAAACTTTTAACAGTACAGAGACTTGTAAAAAAAGGAAACGTTACACTCACTTTTACCATATGCAGCCTTAAGTCCTTTGATCTCTGGAGGGTTTATTACTTGTCATGTTTTGCAAGGAGACTGTCAGCTGGATAGAAGATTTAAGATTAAAGGAATATGCTAAATACAGTAAAGTTGAGTGCTGAGTAGCATAGTACCACACCTGTAGGATATAATAACCTTTATGATTTCTCCTTTGAGAATTCAGTATTGGAAAAAATCACAAACCCCTAATTCTTTTTTTCAGGATCGAGAGCAGCCTTATGCAAGTGAAGCCAATTTAAGCCTTCCAGGATTGAAAGCCCATTTTGCTCGTGACCTTCCTGAGTTTTCATCTCTCAAGCAGCTCTCTGGAGTGGATGGCTTCCTCCTTGACACTGATGGCTTGTATCAGGTCAACTCAGGCCATCAGTGGTACTTACAGGCAAGTTGACTGATAACTATAAGGGCTTGAAAATTTTAAGTGATTCTCTAATATTCAGTAAGTATTGTTGATAAATTTAGAAATCAGATGTGACCATGATGTGGAGAGGTTAACTAATGTTTATAGTAGATTCATTTTGCTGAGGTGGTCATGTTCTTGAAAATACTCTACATAGAAAGAAAAATCTTGTCAGAATTTAGTATGACTTGTATGGTGCCAAAGTATGCTCATATTGCCACAATACAATGTTGCTGCCTCAGTGACTGCATGGCTGTCACAGAGAGTGGTTGTCTTGTTTATCCTGATCAGTGAACTATGATCTTTGCATTGTTTTGTGTTTCCTGACTACAGTATGGGAAATACAAACATCTGACCTAATAGACAGACCATCATCCAGATCACTGGGCTGAAGGAAATTGATATTATATACACGACACAAACAACCATTGGCCGCATTTGATTACCCAAAGATCTGTATTCCTTCACCATAGGTTTGTGGGACAGTTGGCTCCAAGATATTTCAGTACATGTCATGGCAAAGTGAAGGCAGTGTCTGGCATAACCACACAACAGAGCAGGAAATATCTCCAAGGTTAGGGACAGAAACTTGCCATGTGTTTCTGTCTCAGGCACCGTTGACAATAGCTTCTCTATCCCTGTGACCCTAACCTTTGGGATATTTCTTGCTCTGTCTTGTGGTAATGCCAGATATTGCCTTCACCTTGCTATATTGTGTACCAACATTCTTGGAGCCAACTATACAAGCTTGTGACAAGCTTGTGTTTTCCAACACAAAATTTTGAAAAGTGATAGAAGTTAACAAGAGTTTGATTAAATGATTTGACATCATAACTTCTCTGTTAAAAATTTTAAGCACCTTGAAATATTATGGATCATAATTATCCATCATGATCCTAATTCCTCAGTGGACAGTACATATTTGTTCTGATGTGAAGTGTATGTAACCAGCTTAATGATATCAGTGGCTTGTGTGATATATTTGGGAACTTAAATAGTTGTGTGCATTTGGGAAGCATGTAATGGTTCAAACAACATTTTACAGCATGTAGTGGCTCCATTTGCAAAGTGGCCAAAGGAAGTTCTTACACTTGAGTATACATGTGAGGTCCTGGAATAGCTTGGTGATGATTGTTTCAGACCTTGCCATTATGCACATTATGAACTTCCACTGGTAAGATTAGGGCCTTTCTGGGATATTGATTAGCATGCCTGTCTGAATTCTTGGGCCCCAGGCTTTGATTTAATTGGCACACTGCTCTCCCAACTGTTCATCCTTCCTTTAGTTTGGCTGATAAATGTATACCTAGGGAAATCTGGGATAGGAAAGATGTGGGATCCCAGACATCTTAGTGGCCCTGTGTCCTAGGGTGATGGATATCAATCACTACAAGCTCAAAGGCCAGTGAGACAGATGAGCACCAAGACCACACACAGCTTTAGCATTTATCCCACCTTTATCTTTAAGATTCATGGTACTGTAATTCATAGTGAGAGTTGTTGATCATTCTACCAAACAATAATGTCTTATGTCTTAATTGGAATGTACCATTCTATTCTACTCAACATTATGATAAAACTTTATTGTTGATGATAATTAAGGATGTTTCATACATGTATGTATAACAGAATCATGTCCAGCAGTACTTACCATCTTGAATGCTTCTAGGTGCTGTACACAATTGGTCCCCATAGTGAGCGGCCACGTCGGGAGACAAGCCTTCACTCTGCAATAACAAGTACATTTTCACCTGAGCTCAGTTACACTTCATCTGAAAGAGAAACAATAACAATTGAACTCAATAAAGTGCCTGAAGAAGGGACAGAAGAACTTCCAACTCCATCCTTCTTGGCATCTTTGTACACAAGAAATGGAACAAATATGAGAAGCTTTCAGCTGGAATCAACAAGTGCCACAGCACAAAATTCTATTTTCCTTTATGTATTATATGCAGTGGTTGCACTTTTGGTATTGTTAGTGATTATAATTGGAATAATTTTAATAGTGAAACGATTTTATAACAAATCAGAAAAAGACAAGGTGATTGTTGTGCGCAGCTTAAAGAATGAACGTGAAGAGTTTAGAAGAAGAGGTGAAACAAAAGCATTAGAAAGACCGAAAACATTGCCTCCCAATATGACATTGAATAGTGAAAGCAATCTTCAGACGGTGAAAGTGAAGACATTAGCAATAACAGTAAGAAATAATCTTGAAGATGAGGGAACCGAAGTGTAGTGCATTTTGAACATATCACAAAGCAATGTTTCAGTCATTAGACTCGTGTGCACCTTGACTACAAGTTGCTGTTGTGTGATATCAATGGGTGGATCAAGTGCAAAATGATTACATCTGATCACCATAAATGGGATTAGACCTGAAACTTTTTTTTACTGAACAATCTAATGAATATTTTTGTGAATACAGTGAATCCTTGATTTTCCAAAATGTATGACAAATGGATCTTATTGTCATAACTGGGATTAGGTCTTTGACTTCATTTAACTGAATGATATACTGAATATTTCTGTGGACCCTCATTTATGTTAACTAAAAGCTTGGAGGCTTGCATGGAAATTCCAATAATTTGATGTTTCACTTGATACTGGAAATAGTACAAAAATGGTGAGGGAACATTTTACAGTACACAAAATGAGGAAGAAAAAAAGCCCACCGAGTTGCCTCTTCCCTAAAAAAAGACAAAGCTGGGAAAAAGATATAGTCTGCCCTCATCCACTATAACAGTTAGGTTCCTGAGTGCATCATGCATGCACTTGGAGAAGTCCCTTTCTTTGAACCCCAACTTGCATTCCAATAAACTGGACTTTTTTTTCTGGTAAACTGGATGTGTTTGTACTAAACACAGGTTGATAGCATACACACACACACACACACACACACACACACACATTATGTAGTGTAATAGCTAGTTGCTCACAACCAAGGAGGCCAGGATTCAAGTCCCAGGAGCAGCAAGGCAGATGGGTGTGTCTCAATATGTAGCCCCTGTTCACCCAGCAGCAAATAGGTACAGGATATAAGCCAAAGGGTTGTGACTTTACTGTCTTGGTGTTGGATGTGTGAGTGTTCTCAGTCCTATCCAGTGATTGGTAACTATGAGCTTGGAGCTCTTTCTATAAGGGAATTATGCTATGTTATGAGACCAGCAGATGACCATGGGTGAATAATACACACACACACACACACACAAGAAGTATAGATTTCCTCAGAAAAGTGGGAACAAATGGAATGAACTCATTGAAGACGTCAATGCTGTAACTGTCCATGCTTTTAAGACCAAACTGGATAGATATAGAGACAGGATACTATGAGATTACTCCCCTCCCGTAAACCACAACTAGGTAAACACACACACACACACACACATACACAAACACACACACGTGCACATACTATTATTTTATTATGATTTTTTTTTCTTTACAATTGTGCAAAGAAATAAGTAACATGAAATTGGTTGCTTATGCAACTTTTGATTTTTATACATTTTCTTAAGCTTTGTAAATTTTACTCAAATCTTGAAAACTGAAAATCACCTAATTTACTTGAGCAACTGAATGTCTGCCTCCCTTTCTTTTATCATCATTTTTATATGGCACACATTAGATTGGACCATACTTGTATATTTTGTCACTGCTAATTTTGTGAATTTCGGGATACTGAAGTTGAAAAATTATGCAAAATCTGACACTTCCCTTACTTTTTAGAAATATACAGAGGGACTGCACATTTAGCATGTGTTGTTTTGTGTATTTTATATTTTGGGATACCATTCAATTACTATCCTACTTCAGTTTTAGTGAGCAAATCATCACATTCATTGTTGGTTGGCATCTGTGCTGTAGTGTACATTTAACCCTTCTGCTTCCCAACCACCACATTGTTGACATTAGCATCCTGTGTTTTTTAACTTCTCACCTGTGATGATGTTTTAGTGAGTGATACAAACCTAAGATGGTGTCAAGAACTTCTGGTTGTAATGGAGGGGGCATGCTGACAAAGATAGGAATCCTACAGGCACTAGGAAGCAGATGAGGCAGTGTGTAGAAGTAGATGTACCCAGCAGTCTTGGATACCACCTACACTCACCTCACTTACATACCTCTATGTAGCTGATATCAAGCATTGACCATTTCCCTTGACAATGATTTAAATACAGGTGAAGCATGATCACAATGGCCAATTCACCAAAACAGTACCAGTGCAGCATTAGGTGCTGTTATAAAATCTGTCCTTATCATCATCATGGATAAATCCCTCATCAGATACCTCACTATTTAGCCACTCATATACTATAATTTTGTTTGGCATTGGCTGTGGTGGAAGCTCACAGCTTTGTGGATACTGTGGCTGTGCTCTGAAAATGTAAACTAACTATACTGAATTTGAACTTGCATTTAATAAAGGCTTTGCCATTTTTATTTTTATGCACACAGAATGCTGCTACACATATATTTATGAATTTTGTATATAGTAATTTGCAATTTGAGGATCAATCCTCTCCCTCCTAGAGTCCTAGATGTTAAAATGTGAGGAAATACTTGTGGGTATGACTGTGAATGTGAGAGTGTGTGTGTGCATGTGGTGCCTTGTCTTGGGTGCACCCTTTGTGAGGGGGTGTTGGCCCAGTCTATGGATCAATAGAATTTGAATTTTATTATGTATTTTGTCATGAGTAAAGATTACATCATACTGCTATAATCATCATCATCATCATCAGTCTATGATTTCACTGCTCAAGGAATTGGCACTGACAAGCAGTTTTTTCAGAGAATTATTTCCTGTATAATGATATCACAACCCAGGAAGTCAAAATAACAACAGTGCATGCATGACCAATGTTTTCTCCGATAATTTAATGTTGGAGAGTATTTTTAGACTTAATTTAATGACATTTAACCTCCTATTCCATGCATTGTGTATAGTCCTGGTCCTTTTAGATAGAAAATATTTGTTGACATTGGTTGTGTCTGCATTTTTGCTTTGGCTACTCCTGGTTCATGGCTACTTCTGGTCCAGAACACTCGCTTAATGGTTTGTGGGTTTGTGTTATTTGCCAAATTTTGTACATATTTTTTTTATCTTTAGGTATCCAATAATGATTGATAACAAAAAAAAGAATCTTAAGCTTAAGGCTACAAGTTGAGCAAAAGTGACATTCTGTCAGCTTTGGTACCAATTAATGTTATTCATAGTTTTAACTATTTGTGGTTGGTGAAGTTATTTTGGCAACATATACTTGCCAAGTGTGTGGCCCACTGTATGATTTGTATTATTACTATAGTATATGAGATTCTGTGTAAATTTAAAGCAAATGTGCCCATATGCTAAAGTAAGTGATTATGGTATCAGGAGTATGAAAATATACCTAAGTTGATATAATCACAATAGTTGCAATACTTTAAATGTATTGAGAATATTCAATGATTGTTTGGTGCCTTCCCAATTGATTGTCAGTCTTTTTCTGTCATGCCTAATATAGAAAAAAGGTTGTAAGGTCATTAAGTGAGGGAATTTTTCCTTATTCCCTTTAGTAATATAAGATCAATATTATCATTGCAAACTAAAACCAGTCATTTACAAGTTTGCAGTGACATCATTGTTATTGTTCTTGTCATCATCATTATTGTTTTGAAAAGCAGTTTCTATGCTTACTCATATGACAGCAATTTGCCAAATTTCATGTTTGCCTGCAGTTAGTTTTTCATCTCTAATGCCTGGATCCTTCCTGCAGGACATCATTCAAAGCCTACTTATCGGAGACAGTTGTGACATGTGCATCCCTATAATGTTCTCCATCTTAAATGAATAGTAGGGCATCTGTGAGATACATTGGGGGCTGAATCATTTCTTTTTGCTGGAACAAGATAGAGTTATTTCCGATATGAGATGATAGTTGAAAAAATTGTTACTGCTATACTAATGACATTGTTTTATGTTTTGCTGTGGCAACAGTTATTATGGTTCAGTGAAAGTGAATGGATCTGTGATAGAAAGAATGAATTTTTAGATAGTTTGAGTCACACAAGAATCATGGGTAGTTATTGCCGAGACATTTACGAAATGCAACCTCGTGTCTTCTAACTTAACTGGCCAGCTCTTGGTATGGTCTTAGCGTAAAACTGTGCTGTGTAAGTTGCTTCTTTATTGCCCCATATATTGACTCATCAGTCAAGCTATATTGAAGGAGGATCTACCTTATTATAATGGACATAAGATTGGTGCTGCCTTTATATTTCACAGATAATCTGTAGTTTATTTATTTCATTCTTTTATTTGTTTACTTTCTACAGATATCAAAGGCTCAAATAATACTACATTGTTTATGATGTAGCTTATCTATATCTAAACTTCATTATACAATGTGATTGTAGTTTATTGCTACTATATGTTTTCAGTAAAAATTGTCATTCCAATACAGTACTAAATACCTAACAAGTATTTATATTTGTTTTGGGAAACTAACTTAGAACTTCAAAATTATTCCAAAATTTTAAGCCTGTATTCTTAAACATTTGGAAGCTTTCTCTTTAACTGACTCTAGTGGAAGTTATTCACATTTTTCAATAATGTTTATGTGAATCTAAAGATTGTTTGATGAGGGTTCTGCATTATAAGTGGGATAAAACACCCATGAGAACCAACCTAGCATCTGTCTCAGTGACCTTCAAAAATAGCCCTAATGAGAGCAAAGCATTTAAGAGTACAGGCCATTGCCCCTCCTTTTATCTAAAATATTCTTTGTGATTCCTTCAGAATGCTATGATAAGGTCAACTTTTTTCTGAAGCTTGATGACTTTCTTGTCAAAGTTAGACTGAAGGTGGAGTTTCATCACTGTATGTTGAGTCTGCCTAGTGCTTTAGTGATGTCATTCTTACCATCTCAGAAGGTGCTAATTGTAGTGCTTGTAAAGTTTCCCAGCAAACTGGTATAAATTTGAATGCTGCACAATAGAGTACTGTAATGTGAAGTTACTTGTGAATCTTTGTATTGGTTCAACATTCTTACATTATTTGGTATCACCTTTTCTCAGGTGTATGAATCACTGCCACTGTCTATTTATTTAATAAATGCAAACAAAGCCTTGATACGTCTTCTTTGATCATTGGGGTGTTGTCCTAATATGGATAGTACAAGTTACCAAGACATAATGTATATGTTGATGGTGTCGTGGGAGCTCCCTTGTGTAGTTCAATTGGCATTTTGCGGTTTCCATATTTTTTATGTTCTTATGGTGCTTTGGTGTGTTTGGTAGGGTAGCAAGGAAAGGAATGGAAAGTGAATCAACTCTTATTATCATCCCTTCTTCCTGCAAAGAAAAAAAAATCATAATAAAATAAAACAATTCATATAAATAAATATAAAAGTCATTCTTCTATCACCATTAATCAGCATTATTTTCCTGCTCAGTCACACATCCTCACATTCCTTTCTTCTCCCTCCCTCATTATGAGAGAGAGAGAGAGAGAGAGAGAGAGAGAGAGAGAAAATTCCAAACTTTCTTAATTAATGACGCCCTCTTTTTGCTGCCAACAGACGACACGGCTAAAACCCCCCACTTTCATCGTCGTCAGTGGCTTGGAGGTTTGTTGCAAGTCACTCAGCAGCCTCAGTGAGGATCCCTCCTTGACATGGTTGGTATCGGTAATGTGTGCGTGAAGAGACTGACAGAATTATACTTTTGCACGGGTGAGAGGATAGATGTTTATCAGACTAGGAATTTAAGAAAATGAGGGGTCTACACGTGACAGTAACTTTCTAAAACATAACTTATTTCCACCTATCATTCCCATCCATTGTTCGTGGAGTAATTTCATTAAATACTTTATAAATACTAAAGATTTTTAGGCAGATCAATTCACCGTATCCTCCTCATGTCCCACAGATTCGCCGCGTCGCGACCTTGAGTTTGGAAACCATTCAGTCTCCTTCGGTGGTTGGGAGTGCTGGTCACGTGTCATACAGCAGACAAACGTAATGAACAGCCACTTAGTCACACTCCGCACCTATTTTGCTGACAACAGTTTGTTAAAAAAAAAAAAAAAGAAAAAAAAGTAGAAGTGCGCTGCTGAAGAATATGAATAGTACGTAAACTATGCACGCAGTCTGAGCGTCCTCCCCTCCGGCGACATTTTTTTTTTTTTTTATGTAGGAAGGACACTGGCCAAGGGCAACAAAAATCTAATAAAAAAAAAAATGCCCACTGAAATGCCAGTCCCATAAAAGGATCAAAGCAGTGGTAAAAAATTGATGGATAAGTGTCTTGAAACCTCCCTCTTGAAGGAATTCAAGTCATACGAAGGTGGAAATACAGAAGCAGGCAGGGAGTTCCAGAGTTTACCAGAGAAAGGGATGAATGATTGAGAATACTGGTTAACTCTTGCGTTAGAGAGGTGGACAGAATAGAGGTGAGAGAAAGAAGAAAGTCTTGTGCAGCGAGGCCGCGGAAGGAGGGGAGGCATGCATGAATAAAAAACAGTTGCACACACACACACACACACACACACACACACACACACAACAGTGATGGAAAGAAGCTTTATCTTGCAATGACTAACTTTTTATCTTAATTTTCAATTACTATCCAATGTTTTTTTTTTTTTTTTTCAAACTTACCGTTACCATGCTTCTACGTAGTGCTTCTGAGTTCATGATGCAAGGGAGTGAACAATTATAGTAGAGGATTGATCGAGACGCTGACAAATACCTTATTTTTTCTCGTAATTACTCACTTAGAGAAAGAAAAGCCATGTCTTCCTATGCCGCAGTGTGACAAGCTCTTCATACAAAACGAGATATTCACTACATTTTTTTTTCCGGAGATGTTAGAGATAAAGGTACGTATATGTACTGACGCAGAATAAGAGTGCTTATATTGTATAACTCCTGTCAACTATCTGCTGTGAATCAAATTTCTTGGTTTTACGTGGTCCAAGTGGTTCTTTCTTTTACCCACTATTCATAAGTTGATGTGTATATTATCTGTCTCTTTCTTACGCATAAAATCAAATAAGTTAATAAGGTGTTTTAAACCTTCATTTGGAGTTTCTTGTCCTACTTTTTCTAATTATTCATTGTTATAGATTTCTTTCTTATTTTTCACTGATTATAAATTATTTTATTTTGTAATTTTGTGTATCTTTTTTTTTTTTTTTATTTACATAGGCGAACAGTGTTAATGATATTTCATCTCAACACTATACATAATGACAGTCATTTGTTCTCAGCGGTGCAAAGCAAAGGAGTCTCACTCCGCCGCTCTCTCAGGGGCCGCACGTGGTGCATCAACCCCAGCTATACTGCCTTCGTGGTTAATATTAGGAGGTACGTGTATATCCATCGTGATAATTTGGAAGCTAGGTGAGTTAGTAGAGCCTAAAAAAAGGTTTAAGCATATCTTCATTTGGAATGGAGAGGAAGGTTGCGATGGTGTGGTTTAGTGTTTCGTTTCATGAGTGTTCTGCGAGTATCTTAAAGTGAACGTTAGTCTCCTAACATTGGTGAATAAGACAATATGTGGGAGAGTAACTGTTAACAGAGCTAAATCTAGTGCCTGAACCACTGGGTAATGTGGCAACACAGCATTTATTACTCCTTGAGCTGACCTGATGGCTTTCACGGTGCCACGTAAGCACGGTGGTAAGGAAAGAAGCCATGCTGCTTATTTCCCAGCCTCAAATATAACATCAATCCATATTAAATATTGCGTATTGTAAGGCTAGAAACTGCATCTTGACAACAAGGCTACACAACGAAATGAATATTCGTCAGGTGACTGCTTAGGGAACCGGTTCAAGGTCCCCTACCATATCAAGCCCACACCCCCCTTTGTAGACTGAGCCCTCTCCTTCTTTGCTACCTTCCGGGTCACCCTACCCTCCTTTCTCACTATAGAGAAAACCTCCCCATTGGGTCCTTTGTTCCATCTCTTTAATAATCTCTCGGGGGCTCCACTCACTAACACCATGGTTCAAGGCTGGCTGCCTGGAGTGGGCAAGACATTTCCTGATTATGTTACGCAACGCACCCACTATGACAACGTTATATATATATATATATATATATATATATATATATATATATATATATATATATATATATATATATATATATATATATATATAATCTTTTAGAGATTTTGGTGAAACTTTTGCTGTTGCCTTGGACATATCAAAAGCTTTTGATAGACTCTGGTACAAAGCTTTGATTTCCAAACTACTCTCCTACGGTATCTATCCTTCTCTCTGTAACTTCATTTCAAGTTTCCTTTCTGACTGTTCTATTGCTGCTGTGGTAGACGGTCACTGTTCTCCTAAATCTATTAACAGTGATGTTCCTCAGGGTTCTGTCCTGTCACCCACTCTCTTCTTACCCACTCTCTTCTTATTATTCATTAATGATCTTCTAAAACCAAACTTCTTGTCCTATCCACTCCTACGCTGATGATACCACCCTGCACTTTTCCACGTCTTTTCATAGACGTCCAACCCTTCAGGAGGTAAACATTTCACGCAGGGAAGCCACAGAACGCTTGACTTCTGATCTTTCTAAAATTTCTGATTGGGGCAGAGCAAACTTGGTATTGTTCAATGCCTCAAAAACTCAATTCCTTCATCTATCAACTTGACACAACCTTCCAGACAACTATCCCCTCTTCTTCAGTGACACTCAACTGTCCCCCTCTTCTACACTGAACATCCTCGGTCTGTCCTTTACTTATAATCTGAACTGGAAACTTCACATCTCATCTCTAGCTAAAACAGCTTCTATGAAGTTAGGCGTTCTGAGACATCTCCGCCAGTTTTTCTCACCCCCCAGCTGCTAACTTTGTACAAGGGCCTTATCTGTCCATGTATGGAGTATGCTTCACATGTCTGGGGGGGTTCCACTCATACTGCTCTTCTAGACAGGGTGGAATCAAAAGCTTTTCGTCTCATCAACTCCTCTCCTCCAACTGACTGTCTTCAGCCTCTCTCTCACCGCCGCAGTGTTGCATATCTAGCTGCCTTCTACTGCTATTTTCATGCTAACTGCTCTTCTGATCTTGCTAACTGCATGCCTCCCCTCCTTCCACGGCCTCGCTGCACAAGACTTTCTTCTTTCTCTCACCCCTATTCTGGCCACCTCTCTAACGCAAGAGTTAACCAGTATTCTCAATCATTCATCCCTTTCTCTGATAAACTCTGGAACTTCCTGCCTGCTTCTGTATTTCCACCTTCGTATGACTTGAATTCCTTCAAGAGGGAGGTTTCAAGACACTTATTCATCAATTTTTGACCACTGCTTTGACCCTTTTATGGGACTGGCATTTTAGTGGGCATATTTTTTATTGGATTTTTGTTGCCCTTCGCCAGTGCCCTTCCTACATAAAAAAAAAAAAAAAAAAAAAAAATATATATATATATATATATATATATATATATATATATATATATATATATATATATATATATATATATATATATATATATATATATATAGTGGAACCTTGGTTTTCGAACTTAATTAATTTCTGAATGTTCAAAATCCGAAATGTTTGAAAACTTAAACTATTTTCCCCATAGGAATCAATGTAAAATAGATTAATCCATTCTCAGACACCAGTCCACCATGTCTTGGCAGGTAATGCCTGACTCTCCCATTGCTAAGATGGCCACTCCACAACATCTCTAACTCAGAAATTTTTAGTCCAGAAAGGATGTATTGAATAAACTTAGTGACACAGAACTCATCAAAAGATATTGTTTAGATCGTGTAGCCATTCTCTTTGTCACTGATCAAGTGAGGGAAGCCTTACAGAATGATACAGAGAGGAGCAACCCACTCATTGCCAAAATGTAGGTGATCATAACATGCAGGCATCTTGCTTCTGGGAAAAACTACTGGGAAAATGCAGTTATGCAGTAGTGATGGCGTTGTGGATCATAGAGAGAGCATCAATAGGCTTGGGATTACTCCTGAATGCCGAACATTGTTTGTTTACTTCAAAATTCTTCAACTTCTTCAATGGGATCACATTTAACTTATTTCAAAGATTGAATTACTGTCTTACCCTCTGTGTCTCTCCTCCAAATATTTAAAAACAAAAGAATTATTTATAGAAGCTATAAATTAGTAATAAATGACAGCTTTTGCTATATCTTGTAGTATTCAAAATTAAGGAACTTTGTTTGAAAACCAAATTATGGTACGGCATCTGAAACAATTACGAGTTGAAATTTTTGTTTGAAAACCTAGTTGTTCGGAAAGGGAGACGTTCAGTAGCTGAGGTTCCACTGTACATATATTATTTATTTATTTATTTATTTATTTATTTATATTTGTTATAGGTTGAGTGTTTACAGGTGGTGGCTTTTAAAGACGATAAGGATGGAGTCAGATGTAAGTTGACGCTTAATTCCTGTTTATCATTATACATAATGTAATGTCATGATACCTCAGATGTGACAAATATTATTGTGGGCCCAGACTTGATACCTTTGACTTCATTTCTCCAGGCACCTGACTCAGATCCTTTAACCTTGGAAGAAGAGTTTGAAGCTTGCATCCATTCTCAGGATGAGAGCAATGAAGGAGGTGAAGCTGCTAGCACCAGGAAGATAGGCAGACAGGTTCACAACTCTTTGAAACACTTTACAGTTGAGGAATTCTCAAAGAAGTATCCTGGCTGCTTTTCAATGGAATACCCAATGGATGTCTTTGAAGGAGTTGAGCATTCTGCATATATCAACAAACACTCTCCGACAAACGTGTCCACAATGAATACATTACAGCCATCTCCCATCTCCAGTTTCACTTCAGAGCATAATCAGGATTTTACACCAAAAAATGGTCATCATTTGCAGCACATTGACCTCCCTAATGATTCTCAAAAGTCTCAGAAAAAGGGAAAGAATTACTCACAATTGTACAGTCCTCAAAACCCACTTGAGGGATGCGAAGAGTATCCTGCATCTGGAATTGAAGCATCATTGAACAAAAGTGCCTCATGTACATTTACTGAAACAAGCGGTGCTTATGGTCTTCAGTACAGTTATTCATGTAGTAAGAGTAATGAATGGACAGTGACTGAACAGAAGGAAAATATTTTGACTGTCAGTGAAAGAAATTCATCTTTGAATTTTAAGGTGAGCACTGTCAACTTGCCTGGCTCAGAAGCAGGTTGTTTTGCTGAAAGTAAGCCGGCAGAGACACGTGACACATACTATCAATTGTGTCACAAACTGCGCAACAAGGTTTTCAAGAAAAAGGTGTCTCCTAAAAAGCTTCTTGAAAACCATCTACTGCAAAACAGAAAGGACAAATTTTTAAAAAGTGCTGCACAGAACATTCACCATATTTCCCACACTTCTCCATCATATGATGGAAAAACGGATCTTTCAGGACAAGAGTCCCCAAAAGATATTAGTATGTCATACAAAGATACTCTGTCCCAGGATTGTGAGCAGGGGCAGCAAAGGTCTGCCCCACCAATGTTGGGTTTCCTTAAGTCCAATCTATCTGCCACATTGTATCCTTCTCCAGCAGCATCAAGTGCAGATATGGTGGAAGGAATTCTGCCGTACAAATCAACTGACTGTAACTGGCATGTTTCCTGGAATACAGAGTCTCTATGTAGAAGCAAGTCTGATTCTTCATGGCAGATATCAGACATTTCAGAGCATGAAGTCTGGAGAGGAAAAAGCCTAACACAACCTTTGTCTTTTGGAACACTTGAGGAACAAACTGAAACAAGGAGTTGGAGGAAAACCCCAAGGAGATCGCTTGACTGGCCACCTACCAGGAATACCTCTTGTGAGGCCTCCAGGCAGCCTTCCAAATACTTGGATGTCACCACCCTTAACTGGAGGACAACTCCTAGAAAGTCATCTAATTGGTCAATCAACAAACTCTTTGAAGACAAAGTGAAGGTATGTAGCTTGTTTTCAGTCAGAATTCATCCAATTATCATCCATGATTGATTTTCATTAATGTTTCGTACATATTAACAATGTTGGATGTTGAAATTCTCCTTGAAGTTGAACATTCAAGACAATGGCCATTTGAATATTTATGCCTCCACATTGAAATAACAAGACCCCAGAAACTGTCTTAAGAGCAGGAGAGTCATATCACTTGGCAGAATGCATAAACATGAGCCAAAGCAGTACTGCCTGTGAGGTATCAGTGGTGCAGTCAGCTAAGGCTTGCCCTTCCGACCTGCCAGATCTGGGTTTGAGTCCTTGTCAGGTTCACTTCCTTAATTTATAATTGGTTAATTTCTCAGCGTTGTGTAATGGAGAATGCAGTTCTTCATCTAGTCTTCACATTTGCACTGATGATTCTTTCACATTTTTCTCCTCTTTATTCTCTTATTTCTTATCTACATTTTCAACTTTAATCACCTGTTTACATTCTCTCAGATGTTCATTATAGAAAATACATGTAGAAAAAGAAAAAGAGGATGGAATAAAAGCTTCATTGATTTGGGAAGAAAAATGTACTGTATTTTTCAGTGTTCAAGACAATTTTTTCCCTAAAATGACTAAAAAATCTACCATTTGTCTTGGAGGCTGAAAATTATGTTTTCATTAGGCCTATCGTAACCCTAGAAGAAAATTATCTATGCTGGACAGTAATCTAAATTCCTGTATATGGCCTCTCATTGAAGTATATAAATTGTACTTAGTTAAAGTAGCAAATAAACAAAAGTATCATAGAAAGATGTACACAGTCAAAAAGTCATTCTTGTATGGGCAGATGAGGTAACAGACCGTGGTATTTTACATGTGTATCAATATTGCTGGTATATTCGCCCTTTTTAAACATCCCAATTTTAAGGGAATATTATTAAGTGATAAAAGAAGTGAAACTGATCTGTTGAAATGGTTCATTAGTAAATCTTTCTAATAACGAGGCTATTGTTATGACGCACTGCCCACTGCCAGGGTTTTTGTTGCCCAGTAGTTGTCTTGTTAATGTTGCATGATGTTGCTTATTTTTGTTTTAGGATTGTTTTATTTGTTACTCTTGCATTTTTTTTTGTTTTTTTATTTTTATTTATTTATTTATTTGTTTTTTGTCAGAATTGGGGTGCATCCTTGAGGGCAAAAGTGCCATCAGTGTTGGAAAATACAGCATTACTAGGCAAATAATATAGTCATATAAGAATCTTTGTGTGTGTGAGACATGTAGAGAGAATTTGAATTGTACAGAGAAGTATTATTTACCCATGTGCATACATACTTCAGGCAGATTTTGATGACAAAGAACTTTTAGTGAAGTCCTTTGCCCCGGGCTTCATTGACACCCACTGCCATATAGACTTCCTCTTTGAGCGCATCAAACACAGTGGATCATATTCAAAGTTCAGGAAGGACAACAAGGACCCGTTTCCACTCTCCTACGAGGGATGTGTGACCATCTTCTGCAAACCATGGACATTTTCAAAGGTATGCATCAATTAGTGCTGTGTATTTGTATGAGTATTATAATGAAATGTACAACACACAACCAATACTATGTCTAGGATGTAAAGATGTAATCTTTTTTTATTCCACATATTATTTGATTAGGCAAATATTTCAAAATGAGGTTTGATTATATTGACTAGGCAATAAAAGCTGATCAAATCCACTTTGAGTTTGGTGATCACTTAGGCAGATGTGCATTTCCTTGAGAATTTAAGAGGTTTGATTCCTGGTGAAAGTCTCTCATGGTGAATTTGTCCCACCTTTAGGGGCAGCAGTGAACATACTAAAGGGCGGAATTGCTCAGTGACCTCTGAAGAAGGATGCAAAGCTACATGCTACCAAAAAATAATAGTTCTAGGTAGAGGTGGAACTTCCAGAGTAGACAAGTAAAAAACATACATGTGTTCTTGGTGTAGGAGGAACTGAAATGCTGGAAATCTATACAAAATGGAAAAGCTTTGTAGTGATAGGTGTCCCAATAATGTTAATGTAATATATTACTTAATCCTGATCACAGTTGTTACCGTATCTATCAGTGAGTAAGTCAACACTTGAATCACGAAAATTTTGCTGCATTACCATGGGTTGATCTTTATGCCAAATATAAAATGTGAACCTTTACCTCTAAATAAGTGAAGCTGCCTGCCTAACACTTGTAAACCTCTTGCTGTAACTCTTGCAGCCCACCACAATTATTTTCTACAGAAGTTCATGTTTGGTAAGTATTTGATGTAGAGATTTTAATGGCATCAATGACTTCACTCAGATAAAGTAAAAAATGTACTGCCTGATAAACTTACCATTCACATTAATTGATGCTCCTTTACACTCACTGTACACCACTTACTGTAACTCCCACAGCCTACCATATTTATTTCCTACTGGATCTCATGTTTCATAAATCTATTTACTGCATTATATCACAGTGGTTTACACATACATTACTGTAGTAGGAAACATAGTCCAGTCCTGCAAACCTGCCATTTATAACAGCTGATTGGCATGCCAGTGGTGCCACCAACACCCACCAAACAGCCAGCTGTTGAACTTGTGGTAAATGTTCGTTAAGTGACTGTATATTTGAGATACTATAGTTTATTCTTTCTGTAAAATATGGATGGGTAAGTAGTGTCAGCTTTTTAGTAAATCAAAATGGTTAACTTAAGTGATTTAAATAACTTTACGTGAGACTAAGCTTTTTATCAAAGGGAAGGCCTGTGGTATCAGTGTATTGCAGAGTATGTAAAGCTGAAGTTGTTCAGGACAGGGCAGTATTAATGCATCTGTTTTTTGCAGATCAGCTGGTGGGAGACAATCATTAAGGAGGCAGGTGTTTGGGCAGCCTTTGGTTGCCATCCTCACTTTGCTGATCAGTTTGGAGAGGAGGAAGAGGCTTACCTCCAACTAGCTCTGATGAACTCCAAGACTCTGGCCCTAGGAGAGATTGGCTTGGACTATCATAAGAAGTAAGCTTTTTGAACTTTCATAGATAATTGTAACAAAAAAGCTTTTCTTTCCTCTTCCATACTTTCATGAAAGCCAGTATATGATTCCTTCACTCTGTATATCTCCATTCTGTTTGATCACACACTCGGTTTCACTTTTCATTCCCAGAAATATTACATTTTATTAAACTTATTTTCAGATTTTTACAGTTTAAGTTTTAAATATTATTACAATTCAAGTTTTAAATATTAATGATGTGGTACTGACTTAAGCAAGAAGTAATTGAATGAAAACTCTCTCTCTCTCTCTCTCTCTCTCTCTCTCTCTCTCTCTCTCTCTCTCTCTCTCTCTCTCTCTCTCTCTCTCTCTCTCTCTCTCTCTCTCTCTCTCTCTCTCTCTCTCATATGAAGTACATTTCTTTAAAGATTGTTGTAACTATTGTCCAGTCATCTTTACAAAGAAGTCATTCTTCAATTAATTTGTTGCATTTTTACGGTAACATTAATGGGTTAATAAATCACTGCAATGCTGAAAATTAACTGTATCTGAACCTGATGCCTTTTTGCAGCTTCCCTTATTTTTCAAGGTTCTCAGGATAAGTCAGCAACAGAAAACTGCTTAATTCATCATCACTTCACTCTTAGTGCCTCCTTAATCTTTACAGAAATACAGATAAATTCACAACTCAGAAAGAGGTGTTCCGCAGACAGCTAAAAGTTGCCTTAAGTGTGAATAAGCCAGTTGTTATTCACTGCCGGGATGCCCAGAGGGACTGCATAAACATCATTAAAGAGGTATGTTGAACTCAGTCAATTTTAAACCAGATAGATTTTCAGACATTGGAATAGGTGTATTCTTGTTTGAGAAAATTTGTCTCCTGTATCCAGGAGACAAATTTGTATCCAGTAAAAAAAAAAAAAAATTGTTGCCTTGCCATTTTACTAATATTATTACAGAAGAGTAGAATGAAAGGTATATTATCCTATGCAAGTTCCAAGATTTAATATATATTTGGTCATGTTTGTATAAATTAAGTGTGCCCCTCAAACACTACCTTTATAAGTTGAGATTAGTTACACTTCTGGTATTATTGTTTTTCAGCTGGCTTGTAGTGTTGGTAATCCCATCTCTTTAAGTCTTTCTTCATGGCTTAATTCTTCCAATTCTGGTACCATCTTTGTCGCTATCCTCAGTATTCTTTCCAGTTGTCATATATCTTTTTTCCCATGTGGAGCCCAAACTACTGCTGTGTATTCCAGTTTAGGTCGTATCATGCTTCTTATAATTTTCTTCATCATTTCTTTACCTAAATAGTTAAACACTACCATAATGTTTGTTAACGAGCTGTATGTAGAGCCAAATATTCCGTTTATGTGCTTTTCAGGTGATAGTGTGTCCTGGATGATTACTTCCAAATCTTTTTCTTCGTTGCTTTTCATTATTATTTCTGCTTCCATTTTGTAATTCCATGGTCTCTTTATTTTTTCCTATTTCCAACATGTGGCATTTTCTGGCATTAAATTCCAGATTCCATCTTTGGCTCCATGCATGTGTCAATATCCTTTTGTATCTCTAAGTTATTTTCATCCTTTATTATTTTCATTGTTTTTGCATAATCAGCAAAAAGGTGTGTGTGTGTGTGTGTGTGTGTGTGTGTGTGTGTGTGTGAGTTGAGTGAGTGAGTGAGTGAGTGAGTGAGTGAGTGAGTGAGAGATTTAAGTTTGCAAATCTACAACTTAAGAATTACATTACAGCAACTAACAATATTGAAATTTCTCTCCCTTTGCCTGTGGTTCCAGATTCTCCCACTGAACTACCGAATTCACTTACATTGTTTTACTGGGACCTGGAGACAAGCTGAGGAGTGGCTGGAGACATTCAGTGGGCTGTTTCTGGGCATCACAAACCTGATAAACAATTGCAATGATTTGCGTTGCCATGAGCTACAGATGGCAGTGAAGAAAATACCACTTCAGAGACTACTTCTGGAAACTGATGCTCCTTACTTTCGTCCTGCTTTTGTGAGTAATTTAAAGTTTATTTGTTTCCTGTGTTTTGTAATTATTGCATGCCACTCTTCATTTTGGAACCTTGATTTTTTTTTAACTAAAAAGACAGTTGCCCTCTTACAGGTATTTTTTGGGGTAGGTGCCCTATTGCAACTATTTTTTTTGGGGTGGGGATGGGGACATTATAGTCAGAGCTCAGCAGTGTTATGATCCTATGAACAGGCCTCAATTTTACAGTTCTGGAAGTGTGATTTTATTTGTGAACTTACGTTTGTAACAGATTTAATTCAAATCTAGCCATGAACTTAACTTTTTTTCGTAGCAAGAGTTAAATATACTTGTACATTAATCTCTTCCTGGTGAACCTTTTATACATAGACATTTCAAAAGTGAAATAATTTGTTGGCATATCTATATATAGATGTATTTTCTTGAAGGCATATGAAACTTAAAGCTATAGTACATTCTCCTTTACTTTCTTTTGTACAGTTTCTATTTGCTATACTGTTTTTCAACGTTCATCAGGTAGTTGATGTAAAAGTTGGGTAATTGGTAGAGATGTTTTGGAACCATCTTGTTCTATCTTCAGACTGAATCTGATGGCAGTTTGGTGAGAGACTTTTTATATTTGGTTTTGCCAGATTAGGTCAGCGGTGGGAGGGGCTAAGCTGGGCACTGATTAGTTGTCCTGCTTTTCTGTGGTGGAGTGGTGCTTGGAAGACAGAAGAACTTGAAGGGCATCAACTTGTGTGTTGATTGTTGGCTGTTTTATGCTGATATTTATGGCTTATAGGAACTGGAGACGGTGTGGGTTGCATTCTCTGTCGATTATTGTTATATTTTTCATTGAGATCTTGGTGAGTAAGGTGATTGTGGGTCCTGTAGTGTAATGTTCTTTGCTCCACTTCTGAGGTGGCATGTGAGACGTCTTGACAGTTTGGTCCATGTCATTCCAGTGTAGGAGCGAAGTCCACATTCCTCACTGTTGCAGGTATGTTGGTAAATGACATTTTCCTCTTGAAGGGGTGTTTTGTTTGCTGAAGGTTGGTTGCGGAGTAGTTGAGATGTGCTTCTCATCTTGTAGTATATTACGAGTGATTTTACTTTTTTTGTTGGTGGGGTGTACGTTCTTGTATACAACGTTCCTGATGGTTTTCTCCTCGGTTTTGTAGTCTGTTGACATGTGTTCTCTGTAATATATCTTGATTCTTTCTTCTTCTGTTAGTTCTTGCCAAGCATACCATTTTTCAATGTATCACTTTATAATATTGGATAAATCTAAGTTTTTGTATCATTGTTCATGAGGACTTGTGTTATATGACCCTTATGCCCACCTACACCATAGCTAAGAAGTTCAACCAACTCCTGACCCCGTATATACCCAACACGTATGGCCTCAACTCTGCTACTGACTTATTTGAGATCCTGTGCTGCATTCCTCCTGAAGAAAATCCATCATCAGCTCCTGTGCCAGAAGAGCCCTCAGGCATTATTTCAGCTGGAAAGACAGCAAGTACAGGAATGTGTGACAAAAGTCCTCGTCAGCAATGGATACACAGACTTGGATGTCATAAAGCGAAGCATTGAAAAATGGTACACTCAGCTGGAAGCAACAGAAGAAGAAGAAGAAGAAGAAACAATGAAGATATATTACAGAGGACACATGTCAACAGACTAGCTAGTTGGCACAGCGAGTACCACAACAATCGCCCTGCATTCCTCGTCTCACTCATTCACTTCATGCGTTTTTATACAATACATTTTTCTTACTGTAAACCCATGATATAATGAAGACAGACAGACAGACAGACAGACAGAGAGAGAGAGAGAGAGAGAGAGAGAGAGAGAGAGAGAGAGAGAGAGAGAGAGAGAGAGAGAGAGAGAGAGAGAGAGAGCATTGCGTCATTGGCCATTGTCAAGGTCACTCACAGACTGTCAAACAGCCAGAATTCATTTCTCAAACATGCAGTTGACTGTGTGTCAGCCAACTCTATTGCATTTTAAGATCTAGGATGTTCGTAAAATAAAGCAAGCATTTAATAATATTGAAATATGCCAAAATTTGTGAACAATTTTGTAAAATAATATGTGTTTGATAACCTTAAAGGGGTCATTATACTTGAAATTCAGTAAAGAGAGGTTCATTTTATTGACAGTTTACTGCATTTAAAAAACACAACAAAATTGGGGTGGTTTTTTGGGGGGCTGGAATGGATTAATGGCATTTTAATTCATTTCAATGGGGAAAGTTGATTTGACATATGAGCAAATTGAGTAATGAGCCCTGTCATGGAATGAATTAAACTTGTAAGTGAAGGTACCTATGTATATACTGTACTTTATTTTACGTGTGAGGCTTGTTAAAATACATGATAACCAAGTGAGATATCAGCATGCCTATACAGTGGAGCCACAGTTACCGAACGTCCCTGTTTTTAACAGATCGGTTTTCGAACAAACTTTTGAACTTGTAATTGTTTTGGTTGCTGTGAGCTACATGGCAGCTGGCACACAGGATCGCATTGCGTGTGTTAGTCACGCTGCAGCCCTTGCTCATTGCACGTCTGTTCCATACTCCACTACTCCCCATCTCAGTAGTCCTTGCTCTATGAATCTTGAGAGAAAATGGTGTGAACTGCATTTGTTGAGGTGACTGAGCTAGAAGTCTCCCACTTAGCCTTCATCACCTCTTGCCCCATTCCTGACCTTACCAAGGTCATTCCCTCCCATGCTGAGAAAATCAATGGTCTTGGTCCCATCATTTTCCAAGCACGTGTCTAGCTTATCTGCTACCTTCCCAGCCCCCTGGTAAACACACCCTCGACCTACGCTTCCTCTCGACCTACGCTTCCTATCTCTGGCACAAAATACAGTATCTAAGTACCTAACCTGATTATCACTAAGCACAAGGTAGGGTGCTTGTGCTTGCTGATAGTCAGGTTAGGCACTTAGTGCATTTTGTGCCAGAGATAGAAAGTGTAGGCCGAGTGTGTGTTTGCTAGTGGGTGGGATAGGAAAGGTAGCAGATAGGCTAGACATGTGCTGGGAAAATGATGGGACTGAGGTAGGGAATGACCTTGGTAAGGACAGGAGTGAGGAGCTGTTTAAGAAGGCTTTGGATAAGATCAGGGACAAGGGAGGGATCCCTGTGGTATGTGATGTTTTGTCGAGGAGGGGAGTTGGTGCTGAGTGGTTGTCCAGGGCTATTGCAGTGAATCACATGCTCGCAAATCATTGTAAGAGTAATGGATGGACATTCATTGACAATTGGGACCTCTTCTATGGTAAGGACATCTTGTATACCAGGGATGGAGTGTATTTGTCATGCCAGGGTGTTCAGGTTTTGGCTGGAACTCTCGAGTGGGAGGTAACTGCACTCCAGCAGTTTTTTCGTTAATGAGGACAAAATGAAGGACAAATTAGTTAAATCTAGAAAGGCAACTAGCTCAGCAAAGGTAATGAATAGCTTAGGGGTTTACTACATGAATTGGGGAAGTATTATGAAAAAAATAGACTTGCTTAGAAGAATGGCATTTGTAGAGAACTTTGATATCATTGCCTTAACAGAAACTTGGTTAGATATGTCGGGAAAAGTATTTAATTCAGAAGTTAAGATAGATGGTTATACACTATTCTATAAAGATGGGGAAAACAGGAGAGGAGGAGGCATTGTGCTGTATGTTAGGGACAAAGTATAATGTATTAATAGTATTATTAAAACGGATAGCAAAACAAAGTTGATATGGGTAGATAATAAGGAAGGATCATAGTCATTAGTACTGCAATTAGTGTACAGGCCACTGAACAGTACAAAGTAAATTAACACTTCACTATGGCAGGAAATAAATCAGAGCAGGCAGGTACAGTCAAGTATGTGTGGTAGATGATTTTAACATTAGGAATATTGACTGGAGCCTGATGGTGGGTAACATTGAAGCAGAGGAATTTCTTAAGATAATTCAGGATAATTTTTTAAAACAGGTAATCTTAGAATCTAGAAGGGGGAATAATATTTGATATTTAATTCTAACTAATAGGGAGGAAGCAGTCATGCAGGTAGAGGTTGGAGGACAGCTAGGTAACAGTGACCATTGTGAAATTAGGTACAAATTAAAATGGGAAGAAACTTTTAGAAGCAAAAACACTAGTAAAATACCTGACTTTAGGAGAGCATATTTTGAGGAATTAAAAAGGTACCTCCAAGAAGTTGACTGGCAATGGACGGAGGGGGAGGTAAGGCCCAGGATGGAGTTGAGAAAGATATGGCAAGATGAGAAAGGTGAGGTGTGAGGCTGAAGGACAAGAGGAGGGGAGAAGTGACCAGAAGGGTCAAAGGAGTGAGAGAGGGGAAGATATGTGTGGAGGGTCAGGTCATGCTGAGATGGGTGAAGTGAGGTTGAGATGAGTAGAAGATGGAGTGGAAAGGATGGAGGAGGCTGAGATGAGATTAGGGGAAGTAAATGTAGATGAGTTGTACAAATATTTCATTGATATTGCATACAGGACAGTTAGGAAACATCCCTTATAGAGCAATAAGATCACAGAAGAATGACCTTAAATGGATGACTGTTAGCTTAAAATACTATATAAGGCAGAAGAAAAGTATGTATAAGAGATTAAAGATAGGGAAAGAGGTTTTAAGGCCACAATGTAATGAATTATAACAATCGGGAGGTTAATGAAAGCTAAAAACAATTACGAATTAAAGGTAGCCAGCCAGGCAAAGACGGGCCCTAAGGGATTTTATCAGGTATGTAGGACGAAGAATAGAGGAACAATAGATCCATTAAAGGCAGCAGATGGGGAGCTGGTTGATGGGGAGGAGATTAGTAAAATTCTGAATGAGTATTTTTTAACTGTCTTTGTCCAGGAAAACATGCAGGAAATGCTGAATAATGAGCAGATATTTACTGCAGAAGAGAATGAGAAGCTGATATATTACCTTAACTAAGGAGATAGTGGAACAAGAGATAGATAGGCTTAAAAAGTTCAAGACACCAGGATCAGATGAAATATATCCTAGAGTACACAAGGAATGCAAAGAGGTTATTAGTGAACCATTAGTTTCTGTCATTAGGAAATAACTTGAGTCAGGTGAGTTACTGGCAATGTGGAGGCAGGTGAATGTAATACCCATGCTTAAGAAAGGAAATAAAATAACGTCTAATTATAGACCTGTATATATATATATATATATATATATATATATATATATATATATATATATATATATATATATATATATATAAAATTACTCACCCATGGTAAATATAAACTACAGTTTACAATAGTTTCATTATACAATTTCCGTGGAAAGTATTGTGTGCCCTTGGTTTTTTCTTGAATGCTTCATCATGTTTGTCATTTGTAAAGGTAAGTAAGAGAATTCAATTCCTGAGATTTATTAAATATTTTGTCATATTGCCCTTGACTTTGATGACCAATTTCAGATGCTTAGGCATTGATTTAGCAAGGTTTTTAAAGTTCCATAATGCAGCACCACAATATCTTGATTTCACCAATGAGGCACTGAATGGATGATGTGTCGCTGTCTGCAAGGTGATTCTTGATGTAACTCCTGCAATTCTTGATGGGTTTGAGGTCTAGCGAGTTTCCTGGCCAGGCAAGAACCTGATTTTCGTGATTTTTCAGCCACTGCATAACCATTTTGGCTCGATGGTATGGAGTGCCATCCTGCATGAATGTATTGCAACCATGTAACTCATAGAAAAGAAGCTTATGATTCTCCAGCACTTGCATGTAATGTTCAGCTGTCATCGTTTCATTGTTAGGGAGAAAACACAACCCTCCATGCCCCCCATCACCACTAAATGCTCCCCACACCATTATGCTAGAAGGGTGTTTCACGGTTTTGCATGTGTACTGGGGCAAGTAGTGGGTAGAGTTCTTGGGACATCTCACTTTACCTGGCTGTGTTCTGATGCACCTGAAGCTGCTTTCTCCACTAAAAAGAACTTTCCTCCATTGCTCTGGAGTCCAGTCCTTGTATTTGGATGCAGATGCAAGTCTCTTCCTTTTCATCTGCTTTTTAAGAAGGAGTTTGTCTGCTGGCTTGAGTGTCGGTAGGCCAAGCTATTCCTGGATGGTTCATTCTGAGACATCTCCCAGCACATCTGGGTGCAACTTCTTAAGTTTACAAACTGTAATCCTTGGATCCTTCATAACCACACGCTTCATGAGAGTATCAGTTGCCTTGGATGCCTTTCTTGGCTTCCCAGATGGTTTTCTTAGAGGTATGGTGTCTGGAGGGAGGATGCGAGCGGCTGCAACCATGTGGCGAATGGTGCTTTTGTGTCGCCCTGTACACCTTGAAATTTCTTTTGTTGGCACATTTTCAGTCTTCCATGCCGAAATTCTGGCCTTTTCTTCATTGCTGAGGTTGGCTGGACCCATACAAATGCTGTAGCAGAAAAGTAGGAAGGCTGGGTAGGGAAGGAGGGGAAATAGGGCATAGTGGAATGGAAACAAGTGTCATAAATCCTCTCTCCCTGGCAGCTCACTGTGCACTGAGGCAGGAATTGTCAGCCCCCATATATACCCTCACCCTTCCTGTGCTCATGGCAGCAATACCAGACATATAAAGGTGTGATTTGGCTCCACTGTGTGATAACCAAGCACACCATAATTTGGAATTTTTGGGCAGTAGTGTGCAATACTTTCTGCAGACTGTATTATGTACACAAATCAAAATCCCACCCAAATTTTCATGGCACATCAAGGAGATAATGGCAATGCACTTGTGAACTGTGGCACAGACTTTGAGAATCACTGCTTTAGAGAGATGTAGGGTAAGAGGGGACCTGATAGAAGTCTTTAAGTGGTATAAGGGTTATAACAAGGGGATGTAAGCAAATTTCTTAGGATCAGTAACCAGGATAGAATAAAAAATAGCAGGTTCAAGCTTGGAAAAATTAGGTTTAAAAAAGATAGGATGGAATTGGTTTTCAAGTAGAGTGGTAGATGAATGGAACGGACTCAGTAATCAAGTTGTTAGTGCTGAGTCATTAGGGAGCTTTAAAAAAAGATTAGACAGATTTATGGATGGGGATGATAGGTAGAAATAGGTAGGTATATTTCATACAGGGACTGCCATGTGTAGGCCTGATGGCTACTTGCAGCTTCCCTTATTTCTGATGTTCTTACTTGCCCCAAACTGATTGTCATATCATCGGATTTTTGCGCTCATATAATAGCCCCTGATTTACTCATCTTGTATCATTGATTTTTCTTCATTATTTTATGCACAAACTACTGTTGTAAAAGTGTAAAAAAAAAGCAACCATCTGATGTCTGAGAATGGGTTAATCCATTTCACATTATGGGGAAAATAGTTTGTTTCTGAACATTTCGGATTTCAAGTGGCACACAGGAACTAATAACTGAACTGAAGTTCTGGTGTACAGACTCTGTCAACATTCATACAATTTCCCATATACAAGCATCCATCCAAGATTCACAACCATACAGAGACTGCCACAAATTTGAAGATATGTAACGTGTAAATATAGTTTCTTCAGAAAATCTGAAAATACATGATATTCATGCACACACACACACACACACACACACACACACACACACACACACACACACACACACACACACACACACACACACACACACACACAATATTTAGACTTCAAATTTGTGGTAGTCTATGTATGGTTGTCAGTTTTGGATGGATACTTATACATGTGGAATTCCATGTATGTAGACACATGGCTGAGGGTTGGCCGAGTCTATTTGTGGATAATTTTGTATTTTTAAAGTACACACATCTGCTTTGCTGTTGGGAAGGGGTTAATATTTAGAGTATATCTGATCATGATATATATCCCATTTTAAAATAGATATTTTCCAAAATTCCAAATGTCATAGAATCACTTATTTAATTAGAATTTAGTAAGTAAAGATGTATTTGCAATGGATGAGGAATTGGAGATGATTTTCATGATTGTACAATATGGCTAGATTTCAGTTCATCCTGCCTCTCCCACAGCTCCAAGGAGGACTAGGACAGCACTCTCACCCAGGTATGGCCCTTTATGTGGCTGCTAAAGTAGCCCATCTGAAAGGAAAGGAAGTGGAGGTGGTGCTGGCCAAGACTCGCAACAACACCAAACTCATGTATGGGATTTAGCTCCTCAAGCAAGTGCAAGGTTAGGTGTGCATGTTGTAGTAAAGGAAATATAGTGGGATGTTGAGGTTATTATACACATAAAAGGGTTGTGTTGCAGTTGTATTCTAAGTGCATAGTTATATTTTTAGTGGTTGCCAATTGTGATTACCATGCTGTAAATACTACTATTGCAGTTGCAATTATGCATCACTAAGAATATGACTGATAGTCCCATCACACATATGTCTGATTTTATGTCATAATGTTTCCATCTGTATGCCCTTCCTTGTTTTTGTTGATTATCTTTTCCAAGTTAATTTTTTTTTTTTTTTTTGATAAATCTATATACCAGGCCAGCAATCCTACATAGGAAAGACAAAGTACTGCACACTCCATATGCACATCATTTGCATTCTTAGCCCTGTTGGCCCCTGGTGGAAAGGGATAGTCTTGTGGATTACTCTACTACACCTCAGAAGCATTGGCATTAATACCAGTGGCAATATTAGTGAATGTGGGTGGATATCAAGTGGCATTAGTGAGAGGTGTTTGGACAGAATATTATGGATACATTTATACCATTGCAGTATGTGGTCCCCATATATGAGAGATTTGTCACTGGTGATGGTGATTATGGTTATTGTTTAACAAGGCTTCATACCAATTTCATATATTTGTTTAATTTCTTTTATTCAGATGGAACTTCATTAAGGAAACAAGATTCTATTAACTATTATGGCAATATTATGGTCTTTCCATATATAAGGAAGAGATTGCCAGTCATACTTTTTTTTTATTTGTTGTGATCTTATAGTGCAAAATATGAATTTGAATTGCTCCCTCCAATCATTCTTACTTCAGACTTGGAAAAGTTAAAGAAATTGTATTCATTATTGCAAACTAACAGTTGCTGCATTTGTAGCAACAACACAACTCATGATGGAGGCTATGTGAAGTGAGCCCGATGTGCAGTGTTTAGCCCTAAAAAAAATAATTTTGTTTCTTGGCCTTTTTATTTTATGATGAGATAGAAAATAAAATTGTAGAATGTTCTGTTTATTTTCATGTTTAGACCAAAAAAA
Organism: Scylla paramamosain; assembly: GCF_035594125.1. NCBI lineage: Eukaryota > Metazoa > Arthropoda > Malacostraca > Decapoda > Portunidae > Scylla > Scylla paramamosain. The sequence goes on along the minus strand of NC_087152.1, from coordinate 35,884,868 downwards.
GCATGGCATTCTTTTTGCACTGCATTAACTTTGCTACTTTCTCCTGGTATCTTTTTGATCCCTTGTGAAAGTTGTGTGAAGAAGGGAGGTGTAGATGGTAATATATCTACTCATATATGAGGCATGTAGTGACAGAGTGGTTTATCTACTGATATGGCCTTTTTTGAGGTAACCGTGGGAATGTGCCCAGCAAGTCATCCCTTACGTGACACTAAAATGTAGAAGAAAAGTGACCATTTGATAGGAAGAGTGGTAAATCTAGGTTTTATGCAGCATAATCTTAAGATTGGGTCTAAATATCAGTGCACATGGGCTTACAGCCAGGAACCCTATGGTCCAGCCAGAGGCTGACCACCAGCCAACATTGTTTTGCTCTGTGAGCTGATGAGTATATGAATATAGATTCCTAGGTAAATGTAATCACAATGTCCTCTATTTTTATGAACCAGAAAATGTGGTGAAACAATAATAAAATTTAACATTTAGAAAATATATAAATCAAATAAGATATATGAAATTGAACTTTCAAAGTTTATTATTACCTACTGGTTCTTTTGCTTATATAATTGTGAAGCTATATGAATGTGCACAAACAAATAGAGGTGATGTTTATTGATTTGTATGCTTTTATTTTACCAAAATGATGAAATGAACACAATTAATAGCTCTTCAAGATCTTCATTATGATACATTATGCATATTTTGTCTTGGAAAGTGACCATTTGAGCATCATGAAACACTGATCTTTAATTACTTGTAACTTATGATGAGCATAAACCCCTCTGTCACTATACGTCATGAATGTATGAGTATGTGTGTATGTAAACACATGTATATGTGAACTACAGAGTGATTAAGGACTATGTGGTTGTGGTCAGAGATGTAATAACATTGTTGGATGCGAGCACTTAAGAGGGAAGGTGGAGGTATGGATGACCATTGTCTAGTGGAGAGGAAGTGGGTTTGAGGAATTAAGTGCTGGATGTGACAGAGCAGTTTTGAAAAGTGATGGGATGCTAGGAGTTAGAAGGTGTGTGGGATGTATTGAAAGAATGAGAAGATAGTGATGGGAACTAAAGTTGTATTTAAAACTGCAATTGTTAGGTATATAGTACAAGAAAGACTAGAATGAAGAGAGTGAGGAAGGAAAATAAGTGAAGGAATGAGTATAGTTGTAACCGACATCCAGCATGTCACTGTGCTAACTTAATTGACTTCATTGAAGAACCATAATGTTTGATGTAAAAAGTGTATATGAGAGGTGGGGTAGGAGTGATAACATTTTCTTGTAAAATAAATATTTGAGGTGAAGGTAGGAAAAAGGACATCAGGGAAAGAAGATAGTATTAATGCATAGGATGCAAAGGTGTAAAGTTAAGGTTGGTGTAGAGAATTTCAAGGTATGCCATATGTAGTATGTTGGAGGCTGGTGCCCTCTACCTTATAATAGGGCATCTTTTTAGTATTCTTTATCTGGGCTGGGGACCTGTTCACTCTCGTCCATTTTCTTTGTCAAGTGGTTATGAGTTTCATAAATGCAACATTTATTTGCAGCTTGTTTTTTGTGGATGAGTGTTGACTGGTATGAAGCTCAGTTCATCTGGGGATAATCCAGTTTTAGGGAATACTCATACCTACTGGTGTGTTGTAGTGATCTTGTCTAGGGTGTCACAGGAATGTGAGGGTTCCAGTAACATTCTTAATGACATTAGTGGTTAATAAGTCTAGGCACTTCTGATGTGTTCAGAAATTCTTAACACCTTGTTCATGATTGGCTTGGATATGGGTATCTGTGGTGTGAGCTGAAAGTTGATGTGAAAACTGCTGGATTTGGTTCTTGGGCATTGAAGCATCTCAGCCCAACCAGCCATTAAGCACTACTTTTTAGCATAGCATAAATCAGTGTCTTCTGGACTTGATGTGGTCACAATTGTCAGAATAGGTTTCTTAGGTGTTCTTTAGTGAGGTAGTTGGCTGCTAACTGTGGTAACTTATCACACCCATGTCCTCAAGGGGAGTTTTTAGGAACAGGTGTGAAACAAGCGAGTGTATGCATGTATACTGAATACGGAAAAGGAGAAGGGCAATAGGAATGGATTAGGGAATTAATCTGTTAGGATTAAATAAGGCCATGATCAAGACTGAGGAAGTGCAAGAGATGAAGTGGAAGAGACAGTGAAGAGGACTGAAGATTGGAAAAACTGGAGGTTTGAATGGCTGTGGAGTCAAGTGTTTGAAGAATTGAGATGCAACTACTGTTGAGTATTTGATAAGACTTGAATGTTTGCTTCATGAACAATATAGTGATGAATAATTGGATAAATCCATATGTGGTTCCTTTGTATGTGAGTAAGAGTGGCAAGTATGAATGTATTAATGTTGGTTGTTTGAGGTAAGGTTCATTATGTGAAACAGCTGATTCAGATGCCATTCATAAAACTCAAACCTCTACTTAACATTTTTGCATTCACTTTCCTTACAGCACTATGTAATTTTTCCAGCACCAGAAACATCACATTCTTGCTGCATTCCTACTCAAACAGGTAACTATTCACTTGCATTAATTCCCATTGCATGATGTTTTAAGTTGCATCTTTGTAGGGTGTTAAGATTGCTGAATTTCTAACATTTAGTAAGGGGTTAATTATGATCATAATTTTGGTTTATTTTTTCCTTTTATTTTAGTTTTCAAGTGTCTTAAAAGCTAGAAAATATATTTTCAATTCAATCTTCTGTGATAAAATATGAAATGGATTAACAAATAAATTATTCCATCTAATTACAGCCATTTTTCGATAACTTAATATTATACAGATTCATTTAAATATCTGAAAGGAATCCAAAATGTCTTTTACTGAGGATTCCCAGCATATATGATAAATCAGTTAGTGATACAAAAATACTTGCATAGCAGTATACTGTACATTGATATAGTACTGTGTAAACTTATTTCAACCTATTGACTTTCACAGGTGATGATGAAAAGAAATTAAGAAAATATGGTGCCTCAGTATTGGGATAGAAGGTGCTTGGGATGATATTATACACTCCGGCCACCACATCAAACAGTTCCATCACCACAAAGCCAGACCTGCAAGGGGAAAATGTACAATTAAGAGAAGTAATTGAATATTATTACTTTAATGATTAGTTAATAGCACTAGAGTAATCAAAGTATAAAGGTAAAACTTTAAATTATTGGCAATTACGAAGTATGGAACATTTCTGGTAATTGGGAAAACATGATTTTTCAGAAAATCATAGTTCAAAGTTTTGAATGCTATGTAAGGGTACTAGCAAATTCCCTTACAGGAAGAATTGCAACCCCCTAACCACATTATTCCCTGGGGAAGTTAAAATTCTTAAGGAGATCGATGAAATTCACCTCAAGAGGTGATTAATTTTTCAGGTGCATTGACAAAACACTGGAAAGAGTTAAAAGTTTACAAGTCACTGGTGATGTCCTTGTCTGAAGCACTATCTATGAGGAGCACCTCAACCTGGTGAGGCAGAGTGATTCTATAATTACTCCTGTGCTCTACCGACACTATACACTGGCACCCCTATATGCATTACTAGACCATGACAAGCTATTATGGGTTCCAGGGGTTGGTTATGTGAAGTAGTTTGGAATAACTTTAAAACACTGATGAATTGGGGTAATTCTTTGACAGAGCTTGCTTTGGACAGCTAATTTTTGTCAGTATGGTCAAGTGACAAAAGTGGATAAAGGCACTTGTCTTTGTAAGTTAAGGTGTGTAAGATCCAGCCAACTGCTGCATGCTTGAAGGTGTCATGACATCATTATGATGTCACTTCTTTGGCTCTGCCCCCACAGAGGAAGATTTGTTTCTTATTAGTGATGAGGAATGAAATATGCAGCATGTGGAGTAGTAATTTGTTCACCTTTCATGGCTCCTTTCTTTTCATATACAGTGTATGCCTTTAAATAACACATTACCTCTGAGCATGGAAGTATTACAGTCTCCATGGAAAGTATTGCGTGCCACTGTCCCAAACACCAGACAGCCCCCTCCAGACACTGCATCTCTTAAGAAAACCAATGTCTGGGAGGCCAAGAAAGACATCCAAGGCGACTGATACCCTCATGAAGTGCTAAGTATCCAGGGATTACAGCTTGTAAACAGAAGTTGTACCCAGATGTGTTACGATGTCTTGGAATGAACCATCCATGAATGGCTACAGGAGCTTGGCCTACCAATATTCAGGCTGGTCGACAAACCCCTTTTTACAAAGCTTAAAAAAAAAGGAGAGATGTGCATTTGCATGCAAATACACGAACTGGACTCCAGGGGCCACATACTTGAAACTCTGGTAGCATCCAATCTTGTAAGTACTTACCAGCTCGGAACTTCCAAGGTGCCTATGATGAACATTATGAGGTATACTCCAACTAAATTTACAACATGTAACTCATTTTGCTCGTAAGTCCCAGTTACATCTTGCAGGAACCTCATATCTTGCCAACATGTCACAGGCTAGACTCTGCACTGCCTTTAGAGACGTGAGCTGATCAGAGTGCTGAAATCTACGATGTAAACAATCACATATTGAGTATTAAGTGTTTTTTCTTTTTCTTTTTCCTCTTCTTATCATCATTATTATTACTACTGCTACTGGCAAACTCTAAACATACATATTTCAATTTAAACCAACTACATATGTATGTATGCATGAATGTACATATATAATATAGGTCTCTATCTTTTCTCTGTTCCTGCTCTCTTCCTTCCTTTCTTTATCATTAATAAATCATACATATATTTATTTAAATTCAAACCAACAATGGTTGTGTTGAGCAATGGCCGTCTCCTTCACTGTGTCTGAGCACGTCTCTTCACTAACTGAGGCCGGCGGTGATGTATTCATTCTGTCCTAGTGTTGTTGCCATTCTACACACTGCAACAGTGTGCTAGTCCTTTATCCCTAAATCCTTTTGATTATAGTTGGATTGGAATGGCTAATGACTTTGATATTGATATTGTAGCTGAGTTACAGGTGCTCTTAGTAGCTCATAAATTCCAAGGAATATTTATGATATAATATGGCGGTGCCTAAGTTTCCAGTACGCATCATAACAAGTTATGAGATCGGCTGTGTGAGTTATATGAGCTTATAGGAAATACGATGTTTCCAGTATGCAGCCCTGGAGCAATAGAGGAAAGTGCTTTTTTAGCAGTGAAAGCAGCTTCAGATCCATCAGAACACTCCCAGGTAAAGTGAGATGTCCAAAGAACTCCAACCACTATTTGTTTCAGTATACAACTAAAACTGAAACACCCTCCCAATGTAATGGTGTGGAGTGCATTTAGTGGTGATGGGGAGGTCAGGGAGGATTGTATTTCCTTCCTAAGGATGAAATGATGACAGGTGAAAGCTACATGCAAGTGCTAGAGGATTATATGCTGCCTTTCTAGGAGTTATATTGTTGTAACATGTTCATACAGGATGGCATTCCATGTCATTGAGTCAAAAAGGTTATGCAGTGGCTGAAAAATCACAACATTCAGGTTCTTGACTGGCCAGGGAACTTACCAAATCTTAACCCCATTGAGAAATGCTGAAGTTACATCAAGTTACCGTGACACTTCATCCATTCAGTGCCTCACCAGTGAAGTAAAAAAATTTGTGGTGCTACAGTATGGACAAGGAATACTTAAAGAATCAATTCCTAAGCATCTCAAATTGGTCTTCAAAGTCAAGGGCAATATGGCAAAATATTAAATAAATGGCAAGAAGTGAATTATCTCAACCTTCACAAATGACAAATATGATGAAATGTCTAAATGGTGCATGCAGTACTTCCTGCAGAGGCTGTAAGTACAGTAAATCATACTTACATATGAAGACAGCAATATAAAAGTGCATAATACTTTCAAGTAATTTATAGGAACAAAGTTTTAATAAAGTTTTTGATTACTTTAAAGAAATTCAGCTAATGTAAATATTACAGCTTATTATGTGCTATGTGCTAGTGTCATGTAAAAATCAATGATAGGATGTCCTCCAAAATATCATTATAGTTTTTTTTATAATACTGGATAAAAGTAACTAGGTAGATTCACATTAATGTTGGCAGTGGCAGAAGTGGTAGCATCGTCTCTCAGTGGTGGAATGGGTAACAGTGGGATGGAGCCCAGAAACATATCATGTCCTTTGTGCATTAGGCTGCTGGCTAGATCTTACACATGGTAAATTTACCTTTGCATGTCAGGCAGTTGGCTAGATCTTACACATGGTAAGTTTACAAAGGCAAGTGCTTTTATCATCTACGTGTGTTACCTGACTATGATAACAGCGTGTGAAGCAAGCTCTGTCGAAGTATAATCACAATTCATCAGTCTGTTAGTTATTCCTGAAAAAAAAAACTGTAACATGGTCTCTGAAACCCACAGGTGGTTCTCATTGGTAAGCATGTGAAGGGTGATTTGGAGGAACAGCTGCTATCTTCGCCTTGCTCAGGTACACTACCAGCTTCAGCACTTGGGGTGTTTCACATACAGCAGTTTGATTCGCACTGCCATCATTAACTGCCCAGCGCTGAAGCACCTGTAAATACAGGAATCCAGACTGCCTCATCCTGTGGTCTGTTTCTTTCCAATGGGAGGGAGATGTACAAAGTGTTGCTTGCCAACAGCTCCAAGGCTGAGAATGATCACAGCAGTCAACAGGAGGCCTTGGACACTGCCAGGAATGAGTTCTTGCTCCAGTGCTGCACCAGCCAGTCTACACTCTCAAGTAAACTTGAATTGGTATATATATACACACATAAAGCAGACTATGCTTTACATTCTCTCTCTCTCTCTCTCTCTCTCTCTCTCTCTCTCTCTCTCTCTCTCTCTCTCTCTCTCTCTCTCTCTCTCTCTCTCTCTCTCATCTCTCTTTATCCATTCCATTCCACACATTTCTCTCTCTCCATCCACCCCATCCCATCCCATCCATTTCTCGCTCCCTCTCCCCTCTCTTCATCCATCCCATCCCATCTTTCTTCCTCCCTCCCTCCCTCCCTCCTCTTCATCCATACCTTGCCATTCTCTCTCTCTCTCTCTCTCTCTCTCTCTCTCTCTCTCTCTCTCTCTCTCTCTCTCTCTCTCTCTCTCTCTCTCTCTCTCTCTCTCTCTCTCAAAATCACTGATCTTGGTAGATGTCCACCTCACTTCCCTGAGAAAGCAGACCACACTGTCACTGCTGTTTAGGTGACGTTTGGACAGGTGGAATGGCTGAGTGGGAAGTGGAGAGTAAAGCCATTAGCCTGGATGATGTCAGCCCATGGCTCCTCATGTGCTAGTGAGCTGTCAGGTCCTCTCACTAACATCTTCATGTCCTACCTGTTCAGGTGGCCCTCTGTATGGAAGGAGACACAGGTGGCACCAGATCACAAGAAGAACTTGAAGTCTAAGCCCATCTTGCTGCTCTCTCTGGTGGGCAAGTTGCTGGAGCAGGCAGTGGCAGGTGTCATCTGTCATCAACTGAGTGAGCACTGCCTCCTCTCAGACAGGCAGTTTGGCTTCTGGCCTGGCTGCTCAACAGTGGATCTCCTCACCCTCCTCTCCCAAGCCTGGCAGGATGCCCTGGACATTGCTGGGATCCTTTAATAGGGTCTGGCATGCTGGGCTTGCGGAAAAGTTTTATGCCAAGGGTATCCAGGGCAACCTCCTTGTGCTGCTCAAGGAAAATCTCCAGGGGGAGAACCCTCTGGGTAGTGTGATCAGTGGTCAGGCATCCCAGCCTTCACCAATCCAAGCTTCAGTTCCACAGGGTTCAGTGTTGGCCCTGATCCTCTAGAACATATATCAATGATCTGCAACAAGTACTGCCTCAGCTTAAATACCCTGACAACTGCAGTCTCTCCTGCTCCTACTGCTGCAATGGCAGTCAGTGTGTCATCAGAGAGCTGAACAGGCAACTCAGGCTGGTGGAGTGGGGAGACATGGCAAGTGAGCTTCACTACGGAGGAGACACGTGCCGTGGTCATCTCATGGTCCCCAGCTGTCTCTGTGTTTTGGAGGCCAGACACTCCCCCTCCAGGAACATGTCAAGGTGCTGGGAGTGACAGTGGACTGTGGCCTATGCTTTGACCACCTTGTTCCTGCTGTTGCCTACCAAACCTCCCTGTCTCTCTCTGCCCTGTGTTGCATGGTGGGAAACCTTGACTCCTGAGCCATCCTCACATGATACAAGGCTCAGATATGGCCTTGTATGGAGCACAATGCCTTGTCTGGGATGTTGAGTGCTGCCACCCACTTGCATTGATTGGATGCTGTGCAGCTGCATGTCCTGTGGCTGGTGGGGACTGACAAACAGCAGCAGCAGCAGGAGGAGCAGACTGGAGTTATGTCGCTGGAGCATCAGTCGGATGTGTAGATGGTGGTGGTCCAGCACAAGACTCAGGTGCTGGAGGTCTCTCATCTTGGCTCGCTGAGGCTTCCACCATGAGCTGTATGGAGGGAGATCAAGTCCACCACCACCAGTGACATGCTGGTGCAGGTGCCTCGATCTCACTCGAGGCAGTACCAGCGCTCCTACACAGCCAGAATCGCCAGACTATGGAACTTGTTCATGGCAGCCATGAGTGACACACACACACACACACACTGATGATGTAACAAGTGCAAGTAGCTGCTCTCAGGTGGTGGCGAACACAAACACCCACACTGGTGCTGTGCCAGTAATTTTGTATACAGTAGAATAAGTTCATTGGTATATATATTTCCCTCTTGTTATTTTAAATAACAACTTAAAAAACGTGTCACTTTAAGCCTTCTGTAAATACATAAAAAAAAAAAAAAAAAAAAAAAAACACTGATAGTGCTCTCTGTTCTTATTGTATACTCCATATTTGGAAGATTGATTTAGGTGGTGTATGAACACAATATGGGAGCTTTTTAGCTTTTTTTACCAGTGAATAATGCTGACGAAAACTGATAAGGATAATAATGTTTATATTCTTAAGAGGTTAAACAGGTTGAGTATGATGGTTGATGAAATGCCTGGTGTTCAAGATCTAGAATTATAAGTATTTTTTGATAAACTGTTACTCACCTGTATGCTCCTGATTGTTTCCTGGAAAAATATCCAGATGCCTGTGTGTTTTTGGCTTCAACACAGACAATCTCAAACCCAATCTGAAAAAAGTAAATGGGATACTGACAATCATGATTTTTCATGAATGTTTAGTTCTTACTTATATTTTAGGGATGTTAGGGCTAGTGGCCAAGGGCAACAAAAATTCAATAAATAAAAAAAAAAAAAAAAAAAAAAAAAAAGCCCACTGAGATGCCAGTCCCATGCAAAAAAAAAAGCTCACTGAGATGCCAGTCCCATACAAGGGTCCAAAGTGGTAGTCAAAAATTGAAGGATAATTGTCTTGAAACCTCCCTCTTGAAGGAATTCAAGTCATAGGAAGGTGGAAACACAGAAGCAGGCAGGGAGTTCCAGAGTTTACCAGAGAAAGGGATGAATAACTGAGAATACTGGTTAACTCTTGTGTTAGAGAGGTGGACAGAATAGGGATGAGAGAAAGAAGAAAGTCTTGTGCAGCGAGGCCACGGGAGGAGGGGAGGCATGCAGATCGCAAGGTCAGAAGAGCAGTTAGCATGAAAATAATGGCAGAAGACAGCTAGAGATGCAACACTGCGGTGATGAGAGAGAGGCTGAAGACAGTCAGTCAGAGGAGAGTTGATGAGACAAAAATCTTTTGATTCCACCCTGTCTAGAAGAGCAGTATGAGTGGAACTCCCCAGACATGTGAAGCATACTCCATACATGGACGGATAAGGCCCTTGTACAGAGTTAGCAGCTGGGGGGCTGAGAAAAATTGGCGGAGATGTCATTCTGACTGTTATTCCGATTAACTAATTATTAAAATTTCAGTGTGCTGTTGTAGTTGTACGTTATAATGACCGAGTGTTGTCACATACCCCACTGTATATATATATATTTTTTATAAATAGCTGCTTACAGCACATTAGTTTCACAGCACTGCCTTTATCCAACACCATTATGAATAAGGTACCTCATGATTCATCCAAGTTGTGATGTCACTCACAAGAGAATGACTGCCCAAATAGTCAAAACAGCTACTCCAAAATTATATTCTCAATAAAGTTTATAACTTATGGAGCAGTCTCTTTTTCAAATACAACACATTAAAAAAAGCAGTCATTCCATCATACCTGAATATCTTTTGGAGCCTTGAGTTCAATTCTAAAGCACGTCAGATCTGAATCATTTCTGAACTGGTAGACTGGATTATTCTTGTACGTAGCTGGATGATTAGGGCAGCCTCCAGCAGTTTCCCCATTCCATTTTCCTGTGACCTGTTCAAATCAAGTCATAGCCAGAATGACTGCCTAATATTTAATATACATACAAACATAAATTAGGTGCACACACACACACACACACACACACACACACACACACAGCATGACAAAATAATAATATCTACTGGACTGGGTAATCTAGTTTTGTTTTTTGAGTCAAGTGTCTCACAATATTAGCAGAGATTTCAAAATGTTCCATTATATTAATGTGGTGCCATCGTTAGTGAGTGTAGCACTGCCACTCAAAATACTTCACCGGAGAGAGAACATGACTGAAGGAAGCAACGTTTTCACTGTCCAAGTCAGTACAGTTAATTTTCTGAGCACAAAACAACAATCTACGTAATCAAATAGTTCATGAACCATGTTTGATTTTTGTGAGCTGGCTCTGTTGCAGATCTGCCTGCATTAAACACCACACCTTGGATTTTCATAGGCTGGCATCACAGTCGAGCCACTCATTACAACTGCTATAACATGCACAGCTCGGGGTGATAATGAAAATATTTATCATGATAACCAATAAATCAATAATGATAACTTATCGGTGATAATAGATAATTGATAATTGATATTGTTTTAAGTAAAATGACAACATTTGATTTTCAAAGTTTAAAACTTCAACATGCTCATGTTCCAAAAAATAAAATTATTGATCACTGCTAGTCTGGAACCAAAAGTATTGGCGATACCGATGAATTGATAACACAGTAAAAAAAAATTATCGGATAACCAATAACACGATATCATTATCACAATAACGCATACCCAGATAACATTTGTCAAGATATTAAGATAATTGCCTGAAATATATTCTAGGGCAACACCAAAGTGGAATGGAGCACTGCTGTTAGTGGTAATATTATCAAATCTTGAAGCCAAATGGAAAATATCTACATCCTTGGATTACCCACATTCATAACTATTTCACAAATGATCAGTTGTATTTAACATAGTTCCCCAATAGAAGGTCCTGCCATGAAAGAACAGGCATTTGCTTTGACCTGTAAAATATATATGTGGCTACCTGCAACAAGGGGCCAAGCACCAGCCACCCCAAAATGGAATTGATGTAACCAATACTATAATATTTCTGGTATCCCTGAAACAGCATTGTGTATTGTGCATACTGTTAACATTCATAGATCATGGGAATGTATAGTTTGTCAACTTGGCTGCCATCTTTATCTCACTTGGTAGATATAATTCTCTCTCATATTCACACATGCAACACTAACCACCTGGTGTGGTATGTGCCAGTGTTAATTACTACATTGTCAATAATGGAAATTTATTGTGTGTAATAATTTTTGCATAATGCAAGTTTATACTGTTTTGCATTAGAAGAAATCTAAGTATCAACAGCTACATATATAAATATCTGATATTTACCAAATAAGATAAAAGGTGACAACAATGTGGTTGATGAGGCATAAGTTATTATGACTGATGAATGAATGTTAGCAACATGCACAATACCAATATAAATATGTTTATTGAGGTTTCTAGGATAGTGGGAAAATTATGGAGCTGATAATACCATCAACTCCATTTTAAGGTTCTTGATGCTTGACTCTCTATCACAGGCAGCCACTCATCACTATACTGGATGAGCAAATTCAATGCCCCACAGTTACAAGACAATATACACTTGGTCCATTTACACAAATTTAGCAATACACACTCAGTTGCACTGCCAAAGAAGCAGTCAGTGCTGAACTTGAATACCACTATATATTCATGAATATAAAATGGCCACAGGTATTTGATCTTACCTCATGCTTATGTTTGCACAAGTTCCGTATCTTGTGCAGAGAAAATGGACACGTTGAATACACCCGCAAGGAGTAGTGTATGGTGAGGTGCTTCTCATACTGAGAGACAACTAGTGTAAACTTGTGGGTCCCGGCTTCCTTCAACACCATCTTGCACAGGTAGTGAGGGCTGTTGATGCGGATACCATCGATGTATGGAGCAGGGTCAACTGTATTGAAAAATAAACAACTGATGAAAAAGTACATGTACAGAAATATAAACAAGAGTCTAAACAGTATCTGTAACTGAATCAGTTTACTGAAAGAGAGAGGGTAGGGGAGGGAAGGTAAAGTTTTGGGCACATGGTATAGCTGCACATGGCCTTAACACTCACACATGTAACTGGCCTTTTAGCCTGTGATAGATATCCTTTGCCTCTGGACACAGGACCACTGTGACATCTAGGTTTCCCTAGGTAACAGTTTAATGACGACCAACTCAAAGGAAGGATGAAGAGCTGGCTAAGCTCTGTGCTGCTGTAGATTCATGCCATGGAGGCACTAGGAGTGGGAGGGAAGAATCCACATTATCCATTGTGCTTTAGTGGTTGCATGGCAGTGTAGCATGTTGTGAATCTGATTTATGGCAGCATAATTGTAAAAGATCATCTATCAGGCTTTGCTGTGTATACCAAATAGCAAAAAAAGCCCACTGAGATGCTGATCCCCGAATAGGGTCTGAAGCGGCAGTCAAAAATTGAAGGATAAGTGTCTTGAAACCTCCCTCTTGAAGGAATTCAAGTCATAGGAAGGTGGAAATACAGAAGCAGACAAGGAGTTCCAGAGTTTACCAGAGAAAGGGATGAATGACTGAGAATACTGGTAAACTCTTGCATTAAAGAGATGGACTGAATAAGGATGAGAGGAATAAGAAAGTCTTGTGCAGTGAGGCCACAGGAGGGGAAGCATGCAGTTAGCAAGATCAGAGGAGCAGTTGGCATGAAATTAATGGTAGAAGATAGCAGGAGATGCAACACTGTGGTGATCAGAAAGAGGTTGAAGACAGTCAGATAGAGGAGAGGAGTTGATTTGATGAGACAAAAGGCTTTTGATTTCATCCTGTCTAAAAGAGCGGTATGAGTGGGACCCCCCCAGACATGTGAAGCATACTCCATTATGGAGTATGGAGTATGCTTCATATGATTCATGACCTGTAGCTGGTTTAATTCAGTGGAATGTTTTCTATGAAAGCAAAAACCCAAAAAATATATGGTATTGAGAAGAGAAGTAATGGTTACTTTAAACCTGGACAGGATAAGAAAGAGAAACTCACATGGATAAAAGACTTTTTTGCCCCCAGTCTTGTACACAAGGAGGGTGATGTATTCCTGGTTATTCCTGAAGTCTTCAATCTCTGTTATGTGCCGAGTAAGTAATATCCACACAGCTGAGCCGCCTGCACACTGCACATCCAGAGAGTATTGTGGATTCTCCCCAACGTTGTACAGATCACGCACGGGACCAGCCTTTGCATACCAAGTTCTGAACGAAGGGTCAAACATTTGCTTGTTTTAAATGAGATGTTACCATGTTCTAATATTCAGAATTCTGTGCAAGATATGACACAATACAAAATATACATGTCCACAGTCTTTTATCTGGAATTCAGCATAAAATCTAAAAAAATTTCTTTAGATATCTTCATACCAAAGCTCATGCCTGACATGAAATAGTGACAGTGATTATAGTACTACAAATTAATGATACCTTTCATCACTGTAGAAATTTATCTTTATAAAGGTTAATTAGAAAGTTGGATTCTAACTGACCAACTGAAACTCAAAAAAGTACTGCTACTACCATACATTAATGGACAAATAATGAAGTCAAATGAATGAATACTTACTCATGTGTGCAGAATGTGTGGGAGAAGAGTCGAGGATTCCAATTCATGTAGATCACATCATAGAAATGGCACAGGCTGTCAAAGTCAATCCAAAATACACCATTGTCAAATGTTTGTGCACTCTTTGGGTCATAGTTTAAGAGCTTGCACATTTCTGGAGTCCAGTGAACTTGATCCATTTCTGAATAATTTCCCTTCCAGCGCAGGTGAGACCACGGATTTTTCAGCATAAGTAAGCGCTTGCCCTGGAATAGCATGAATTGTTAGTACATATACACTTAAGAGAGCATGAATTAGCTGAAATGGTTTGGTATAACAGTATGGGATGGAGAAATGCTGAAAGCACCAAGACAGGGAGAATGGATGTAATAATAAAATAACAAATGTTTTTGGGTAAGTATGGCCAAAGTTAAGGTTGAAATACATATTGAGTGTGCAGTCTTGAGCTTCAGGCAGTGTGGGTATGCCTGACTTGCATGATGTCCAATAAGTTGAGAATAAAGCTAAAGATGGAGGCACACACTATGGCTGTGCATGTCCTCAGTTCTCATATGTCTCCCTGGTTTTTGAGACTGGTGGATAATATCCTGGGACACAGGTCTATTACATACAGGTTGCCACAGCAGTTTATCCTCCCCAGGTTTTCCCAAGAACCCATTTCCTGACCAACCCAAAGGAAGGATGAGTTGTGTGCTGCCTGTTCCAGCCTGGATTTGAACAGGCAACCATGGATTTGTAACCAGGCATTCTGGCCACTACACTGTGGAGACATTGAGAAACTTTTAAGTGAAATTCTAAAACCAAAGGATCTCTTACTATTACAATGACTCTTTTAGAAAAAAAAATTACCTTTTCTAACCCTTTCACTGTGGTAAGCAAAAATTCAAAGCACTAAAAGCATTGAGCAAGATGGAAAAAAAATGTTAAGAGAATAAATTTTTCATGGTGTAGCTAATGTAATTGTAATGGCTCTCTGCGACTGATGAACCAAACTTGTGGGAATCTAAAACTGCATGTGTGTGCATCACCATGGCTGCCAAGAAACTGAAACTCTGGTGATGCGCTGAGTGTGATGTAGGGATGATAATTTATCACAGAATTCCCTATGGCCAATTCAAACTGAGCCCACCAAGGTCAGAACATCTATATGTGACACCCACAGCCTGTGCAGTATTAAGCTGCCATTACATATGTGACATCCACAGTTTAGGGGTTAACACTGTTAATCCACATAATTTCACCATGCTAGTGAATACTGTAACAAGGTGTCATTTTCTAAGCTGAGTCAAGACTAAAGGTATAAACTCTGAAAAAGACATTACTGTATTACCTATATCAATGTGCTCCCACTTGTACTGCTTAGTACACAAAACTCGGTAAACTGAAACAGTGAATTGATTTGGAAGCTCAAATAAATCTGAGCTGCAGGAGAAAGGTACCAAGTCAGGAATCAACTGTCCAGCATGTTAGATATTGAGCAACAGGTGCATCTCATGCTCAAGTGAGGTTTTGGGACTTTTATGTTTGGGACATTACACAGAGTTAAGAGGTGGATATGGAGCTAAGTGTGCTTTCTAATGAAGGAACAATGCGTTAAATAGCAGTGAAAAATCTACTAATTAATTTAATCCTTCTTTAAGACTGATTTTGAAGTTTTTTTTTACTAACCTTTACTTCCTTTATATCAAGCATTGCATAAGCATGAGTAGGAACAAGTCCGGCTCGGTCTGCTGCACTGTCACTCATCTCCCCTGTGGCCACAGTGACCAAAACGTCTCCTCGGTGGAAGCGATCAAGAATTTTGCGAAATGTTGCTTCTTTATTGAAGTCCTTGTCCTTGATAGACACACGCTCAGGAATCCAACCGGTGAGAGCATAGAGATCAATGTTGCTGTTTGAGCCGGGGAAGTCATAGCCACCCATCACTTTCAGGTATGACTTTTCAACAAGTGATATCCAAAACTCATGCTTGTTTGTTGAATATGAACAAAGTAGCTCCCCATGATGACCGACAGGCAGCTTGTCATCTACTATTATTTTCCTTGGGATTCCATTGATGTGAAGTTTAATCATATACTTCCCACAT
Source organism: Scylla paramamosain (assembly GCF_035594125.1). Classification (NCBI taxonomy): domain Eukaryota; kingdom Metazoa; phylum Arthropoda; class Malacostraca; order Decapoda; family Portunidae; genus Scylla; species Scylla paramamosain. Next base: position 35,868,776 of record NC_087152.1, on the reverse strand, counting down.
GGGTTATATACTGGGTCACCATTACGATTCTTGGGATAAATGATGTCAGTTATCAGTCTCTTCTTAAATCTCTTCTCATACAAAGCACTGATAGCTACAGATGCCACAAATGAACAGTCAGACACACAGGTTTGTTTGATGCTGAAGCAGTCGACTACTTCAATCATCTTGGGATCACTAGAAATGTCTTCTGGTCGAGCCCACCTGGCAAAATTTTTCTTCTGCTTTGGAGCAAGAGGGAGGAGACCATCTTTGTCAGTAAATGGTATGGAGAAGGCGAACTTCTCTCTCAGATCAATAGCAAGGAAGGGCACATAGTCTCTTCCATTAATATTTGAAGTTCGTTTTAAGACCTCCACTTCTTCCTTTGTGTATTCAGATTTGCCAGCGAGCTGCAATCCAGATTTCCTTGCTGTGTTTGGTGTACCTGGAAAATCATACATACACTAGACAGGAATACTATAATACAAAACAGATGTACATGTGAAATTATACTTAAATTTATCACTGAGATTATGTATAATTCTCCTTGATAAATAGATAACACAGATTGAAACAATATATCTAAGTAAGAAAGATTAAAGGGAGAAATGTTATCAACTGATATTTCAGACACTTCTGCAGGTCCACATATGTGTAATAAAGCTCAATAAACATTTAATACAAGTGAATCTTTTAAAAGTATACCTTTATCCTGCATAAATGGAGAAACACAACAGTAGAGACAAAATACATAGCTTTGCATGGAAAGGAAAATGAGAAAATAACAATAACATACATACCTTTTGGTTGAGGATTAGCATCAACAATATTGCCATATCCTAAGGGAGGTATGGCTCTGGATGGTGAAACTTTCTGACACTGAGACTTCTCTGATGTCCTGCTGTCAATCTCTGCACCTGAAAGATATATGATGGGACCAATAAAATATACCTTTTATACAGGTATGATTATACATACATTTTTCTCATACAATCTCATCTACAGCATGCATTATATGAGACCTGCTTGAGCCAAGTGATAATTTTTCTTGAATATTTTGTAACTTGCATACTTGTGAATTGTGCAACATGACCTTGTGCAATTTGGAACTATGCTGTGTAAGTTGTATGTACAATGATGTACACAAATGATAACCATTAACCTCTTCCAGCCAAGCTACAATGCATGCTGTCATGTGTGTTCTATATGGGGAAGCCATCAGTGGGTGCAAATTTTCAGTCATTTTGAATGCATTTGATCAAATCCTGACATTGCCAGAATGTAGTTGTTTTGTTCATAAAGCTGCTGGTTAATGGAAGAAGAGGTAACAATATCAAATATTACATACAAGATAAACTAACCTTTAGCAGCTGCCTTTTCTGATGCTTTCAGGTCCTCAGCTCGAGATAACGCTTGTTCAGCCAGCTTTCGTAATTTGTCTGTTATCTTAGCATTACTTGCATTCTTGCACTGCAGGGAGATATTGCTCTATTACTTTCTACAATATGATACTGACAAACCAAAGTATAAATCATGTATGAAGAAAAGAATAATGTCAAGGATGCTGTCATGTACCACCTACAATTATTTCAATCCTCAGCCTTTATATTTTATTTCATCCCTCTTGTGGGGCTTTAGGGACTGAAATAAACAGTGGCACTGCCCTTCCTAGTCACTATGGTAAGGAGGACTCAGCATGGCTACACACTCCACTGCTGGACTGAAAGAATATTACCACCATGTTCCCTATGTATTATATAAAGGTGCCTAAAGAGTGATGAGTGAAGGGGCTAGGAGCTCCTCTATATTCTCATTCCTTCAGCCAAGAATATGTAGAGATAAACAAGTTGCTCAACCTGATAAATGCGTTTCATTCAGTCACAATATATCCAAACACACACATGTATGGGCTGGAAGATGCTTATACAGAGAAAGCAGGGAGAAAAAAAAAAAAAAAAAAAAAAAAAAAAAAAAAAAAAAAAAACTGACACCATTTGTAAATTTTAATTTAAAAAACCAGTCAATCATCCTCTCAGTTATTTGCATTGGTGTTGGCTGTTGGGGGTTACAGTACAGTATTTCAGTAAAAATATTATTCAGAAACCATATGACTTACTGCTTCTAGGCACAACTCAACAGCACTAGAGTAAAGTTCCACAGCTTCTTCCACATTGCCGGCTTCATCCTCTTCAAAAGCTTCCAGCAACAAGAAATGTGCTCTGCTCAGTTCATTCTGCCCTTTTTCTGCTATGACTTGTGGAGACTGGGTCTGTGTTTCTAGATCATAAGAGAAGAAAAATTAGCAAAAGTTCACATATGTAAGACTGTACCAGACCTACTGATTAAGCAGTTAAATACATTTCTCTACATCTTTCTTTTTAAGGACACTGTGAAGAAAGAAACAAATTAAAATCTTCTATAGCTAAACATATATCATCACTTTACTTCATAGCAAATTGATTTATATGCATCTTCACATTTTTCCATATGTTGATGTGCATATCTGCCAGGGTGGGCTTTCAGTGGAATCTTAAAACCAATGCATACAATACAAAGAGATGGGACAACAGAGAATCAGGGACATTACAAAAGGTTACCAATGGTTGAAAGTGCTATCTTGAATAAGAAAGTCTTTTGCATTGTTGGCAAAATTTCAACTAAAATATTTAAGAATGAACTTGGCTCTGAGCAAACCAATCCACAGCATAGAAAATTTTAGGAAATGACTTTCATATCTATATTTTCTTAATTTTATTTTATGTGATAAGGAGTAAATTTGAAGAAAAAAAGGGCCAAATTGGTTACAGAATTGATTTTTTTTTTACACTCTTTTGACATATTTCAAGTTGTGCAAAAGAGAAAAATAAAAACAGAAACAAACAGAAACACAAAAACAGATTCACGTTCATTTCGTACTGAAGATGCCGCAGTTCTTACCATTATTTTCAAGTACGTCAGCTCTGTTTCTGTACTGCTGGATTCTCTCTGTAATTGCTGGTGAAGAAATGCCAAGGATTGTTGCCCGCCGCAGGTATTCCGCTGCCTGGCGGTACATGTAGATAGCTGCTGAGTGACTCCCACTGGTGTCAAAGTGTGTTGCTTGTCGGGCCACTTCGGCAGCATGATTGATGCATTCTTCTGCATCATCCATGCTTACCTGACAATGAAATGGACATAAATGAAATATACCTTTTGAAGTTTTCCCTAATCATATAATCATACAGGTAGTCGCTGTCTTATGGCTGAGTTATATATGACTGACCAATTGTAGGTATATAAGGTTGTAAATTGGTGCAATTACTGGGTAAAAATTTTATCATATGGATGAAAAACAAATTGGATTAACATGCTGGTCTGACTTCAAATGTATTTGCACCAGTTCTTTGCTGGCCTATCAGCAAATCTTTCTCTTTGTATACGTTTTAAGTACTAAAGCTCAGGATTACCAAATGGAAGGTAGTGAGAGGTATCTAATGAACAGTGGCTGCTGTGAGACTAAGGTGGGGACCAAGCAGATTGAGAGGAGAGGAACTTGTGTGTTACTGCATTGCAGCAAACAAACTTAATTCAAACACATTTTTTTTAAAGCAATTTTATATTGTCTGCTGTATAAATAATGACACAAAGTAGTCATAAGTGAGAGTCATTGTAATTCACATAATCTGTAAATTGATGACTACTTGATGTAACATAAAATTATATATTAGTGTGCATGATTTACAGAATGGCTTTTCATTTTAACTCTTATTTCATAACCTTAAAATGCAAGAGTATTTTATTCAGAATCTATCACAGCTCACACTCACTGCCAAAGTGTTAGGATTCTTTCCTGCATTATTAAATTTTTTTCAGGCACATTCTCAGGTTAATAAACATGACAATTATGTTAAGTAATCTGTTTAGTACTTGGTGCTTCATCCAGTGATGAAACAAGAGGCAAACATATTTCATAGAGAAAAAAAAAAAAAAAAAAAAAAAAAATTGTTGGGAGTAGTGCATCAAGAGTATTGGGGAATGCTTTGCATAAAGTGGGCAATGCCTTGCATTCCTTTATCTAAAACTGTATTCCTTTATTAACCAACTGCTGCTGTCAACAGTAGGAAAAAGGCGGTAACAAATATTCCTATCAAAAAAGAGATAACTAAAAAAGTTTTAACTCATATACACTACCTATATGTTAAATATTTAGAAACTCAAGGCCAGAATCCCTATCTATGGAACACTGATGCGCAGCTAAAGCATTCAACTGTATTGTAGCTCACAATGCCATGCAAACTTAATCAGGGAGGAAGTGCATCACAAGATCCTAATCTGTTAGCATCTAAGTTTGAATGACATATGTGTTTCTAGGTTTGATAAATATGAGAACTGTAAACCCTGTGAGCTAAATCTAGAATTTAAAAAAAATCTGCAAGAGTTGATCATTACTAGATAACTTATTCAGCAAAGTAGACAGGCACAACTAATCAATGGAAAACTAATTAAACTCAATATCTATCTATAAACCAGGCTGACACCTCCCTTTGTGTGGGTAGTTGGGACAAGGCATCTAGAAATGACATTCGCAAGCATTTCCTCACTACTTGGCCTCTAGTACTCTAGGGAAGAAAGGACCAATTCTCACCGCACCACACTGTGTGAGGGTCAGCTGTACATCACAACTGACAATATCTATATAGAAGGCAGGGCCCATCAGCAGGGCTGGTCTGCTCCTGCTGCATCATAATAGACCCAATGTTTCCCCACGCCTGAACTGATCCGCTGATCAGACCAGAAGTGGGGCAGCCTCCTTCACAGGCTGCCTTCATTCATACACCCTAGAACCAAAGACCTGATAGATACTATCAAACAATCTAATAAGAAATTTATCATCAAGTGGTTTTTCATGGCAGTATGAAGACGAATGTAGCATGACAATTCCATTCACCTCATGATCCATGAGATGCATTATATGTACAAGGGAACAATTTCTACTGACATCTAACCATTGGTTCAGTGTTAAAGAATGTCCAGGGTGGGCTTTGTCCCCCCCATTTAGGTTTCATGTTTTGGTTAGATTTTAGTTTTTGAAAGTCTCTCACTGCTACATGTGTTAAAGACTGAGGCACACCACTTCACTAACTCTGAAGGGTCCACAAAGGAAAAGCCTATCTTAAAAAGCAACCCTATTTTTTGTTGGTTGCTAGAGGTGTATAATATGTTGATATAATTAATTAATTCATTCAACTTCGTTGCTCAATTTCTATCCTATTTCGCAAACGACAAAGCAACATAGTTTATCAAAATAACTCCTAGAAACTATAATTGTGGCATATAACAAAAGACTGGATCCCTAGCAATTAATTCACATCACCTGCACCCCTACACTCGCTGGATCACAGGATAAGGCAGCCCGTGATAATGCGATGACTTGGCGAGTGAGGTGAGGTGAGTCATGTGGGTATGGCACCGTTTGGCTACGCATACTGCCAAGGCTCTCACTCTTATAACACCTAACCACCTGCTGTTTAACTTGAGAGCGTGGTTAATACTCCTACAGCCTACACACCAGACACACCCGCACCACACACCAATACACAGGCACACTACTCACCACTCGGCAGCTGCAGGTGTGGGAGTGCTGACAGTGACAATGTTTGGGTCGCACAGTAACGGGACGCGCTTTCTCGTAATCTGTGCCGCGCTGCCCTGCAGCGCGGCACAGATCACAGATTGGTTAAACACAGATCAGATTGGTTAAACTCTCCCAAGACATGCCTTTATTTGTGTGGTTATGCTATGTTGATTTTTATATAGCTAATCCTAACGATACTTCTTTATTCGTCTCTCTTTTTTGGGAGTGGTATCATAATACGTGTGTATTTTTCTCATTATTTTTCTTTTGTTCATTTTGTAAAATTGTTGTATGTTATGAGTCTTTTTCCATATTACTTTGGTTTACTTTGGTTGATTTTGCCTGATATTGGCACATCTAAGGTGGGCCTCCACTGATTCTAGGCACTTCCCCGTACCCTTGCTCTCTGTGTGACTTCAGGCAGGGTGTTGTGGTGGCAGCTTGGGTAGCCTGATATGGGTGGTTCATCCGATAGCTTTCTGAGCCACTTGTCCAGTCTATACTTGAAGGACTCCACTGATACTCTTGTTAAGGCCCTCAAACTTCTTGGCAACCAGTTAGAAAGTCTGGTGTCATTGTGTGTAAAGGAGTTGTGAGTTAGTGTCTTGACTCTTTGAAAGGGTGTTGCCTTGACTGCCCTTCACATAGCACAACCTTCCTCTTCTCGGGTGAACGTTCACATTGGGTACTATTCTCTCCAGGATCTCCCATACACAAATTACGATGTATCTTTCTCTTTTTTGTAGGGAGTATGTATGGAGGTATTTTAGTCTCTCCCAATAGTTTAGGTGCTATAATCCCTGTATTTTGTTGGTAAATATTCTTTGTGGTACTTCTAGTGTAACTTTGTTTTGTATCTTATGTGAGAACCACAGCTGACAGCAGTACTCCACTATTGGCAGTGTTGGTGTTCTCCAGTGTTAACATAGGTTTTCTTTCTCTGGTTCTGAAGATTCTTAGCACTCAATTGCTGATTTTTCTTGCCTTTTGTGATGTTTATTGAGCGTGATGGGTGAAGGTAGCATCACAGCTCATGTCTTTTACATGGTCTTTTTCTTGTAAAAGTTGGCTGTTGTAAATGGTGGATGTTTTGACTGTTTCCTTAACTCCATATCTTATTAGCTCGAATTATTCACCATTTAGTTCCACGTTCTTTTTCAGTGGTCCATTCTGTTATTTTGTTTAATTCTCCATGAAGAGTGGCAGTATCCTCGGCTGTCTTGACCTTCATCTGCATATCTGGTTGTGGCATGTTGTAGTTTGGAGTCGATATCACCAACATGTAAAATAAACAACAATGGGCAGAGATCTGACCTTTGTGGTACTTCGCTCTGGACTCCACTTTCTTCAGACAGCTCTCCATGGACAAACACTCTGTGTTCTTGTCAGGAAGTTATAGATCCATCTTCCCATGCTCTTGTGGTATGTGCAGGAGAATGCCATGGTCCACTTTGTCAAATGCCTTCCAGGTATATGACATGAGCATTATCACCTCCTTGGATGTTTTTCAAGACTTCTACGTTTCCATTTGCGAGCGACATTTAATTCTTTTGGTTAGTTTCTGACACACACACACACACACACACACACACACACACACATTTAAATATGACTTTCTAACGTTTTTTTTTTTTTTTAAGTGGTGTTGGGCACGTTTTAGAAAACCATGTAGGTTTGAAGATCTTTCCATTAAATGCTATTGTAAGATTTAGCTCAGTTATGCATCTATTTGGCGGCTGTGCCATCACAGAAAATGGTGTGATATAAGAAAACTGACATTTACAAGGGATATTGGTATGAAAGATTACATCGTCATCCTTCACAATATTTTACGCTTTGCTGCATGGCGTTACGTACTTTTCATAACAGGTACACGCATGTGAGGAAATTATAAATGGGTGAGTTTATCAAACATACTATAAAATTTAGACCATTACTTATTTTTATTTAATCCAACATACAAGGAAACAGTCACCTAATTAAGGGACTAGTAGTGAAAATTTAACGGCCTAGATGCCCCTATGATGGCCAGCTGAGCTAATCACATATTACTGATATCTTGGTAAGCTAGAAGACACTATGGTGAATTATTAACCCTTAAAACCAGGAAACAAAAGCACTTAGATGGACGCCGGCCGGGTGCTGGAGCGTAGGGTTGTTGTGACGGCACCGACTGCAGGCAAAGAAAGCTCCCGGTGGTGGTGACATGAACGAGTGAGGTTGGATTTAGCACAACATACTTAAAGCAAAAACTAATCATGTACCAAATACACACAAGGTCTCTATGAAGGAGAGGTCAAAATCTAGCAACTTCACAAGCAGAGTAGCGTTAGTCTTCATCCTAGGAGTGCTGGTGGTGAAAAGAATGAACAGCAGAACCCTGCCCGAACCTCGGTTTGTGTAGAGGTGATCAGCTGGCCGCCATACTCCAGTTTGTCTCACGCTCGTATTCAGAAACGCAATGCTCTCTCACCATGACTGTTTTCAAAGGCTACAGAAATAATAAGCTGGGTTCTCAAGACTGATTTTCCTGATAATAATGTACAGTTCTTGTTAATCTGCCATTCAAGCCATTAAACACCCTTAAAAAACTACCTGCAACTTTAGATTATCTAGAGGCTTTTGAATGTAGTCGAGGTGTGGCGCAGAAGTGTTTTAGAATATGGTCTTAATTCACAATTGTCAGCACTGCTCCTTTGGTCTTCATGCTGCCTGGCTCTCAACCAGGAATAGGATCTCACTGTCATACTCGTATATTCCGTCTGGGCCTCACTGTTTCAAACTTGCCGCTTTTCTCTGTCATAACAGGCGGGAAGGAAAACTTTCTTGTCACATGTACTCCTTTTCCTTTTTCTTCTGCCACTACTATTATTTGTCTTCCTCTTTCAATAACAAACAAGAAGAAAAACAAAATAAAAAAACAACTACAGTAACAATAAAAAAAGGAAAAGAAAATAAACATTATCTCCACAAACATGATAAAAATACAGGAGATAGAATGACGACAAAAAGTGAATTTAAATAAAAGAAATAAAGTAGAAAACAAATAAAAAAAAATGCAATAATACTTATGCGAAGGTGATGCGCCTCGGATCTTTGCACTATACGAGTATAAGCCCCAGCAGAAAGACGTGATGCTGAGGAGATACCTGGGCTGGTGTCCATGAAGTCTAGTAGAGTTTTTTTTAGACTCCTTAGGTGATGTCCCTCCTAACGCTAGGCTGGCAGTTGTTGTCTTGCTTCATGTTCAACGGCTGAGGTACAAGGCGGTGTCGAATCAATGCCGAAGCTTCATTCACTCCGTTCCGGGTGTTGGCCAAGCGTCAGGGGATCGCCTTCGTAACGAGAGGCGCAGCAACAGAGGAGATTAGTCGAGGTATCATGGGTGTTCTTCATATCAACCTGAAAACAAATTTCACAGCCCCCAAAGAACTTCCATTTGAACCTGATGAAAATAGTCGAGATAAGACGCCACTGCGAATAATTCATCATTCATTACTTTGTGTTCTGTTTTCCTCAACCACTTTTATCACCAGCACGTCTTTTTTCATTGTATCCATGAAGCTTTTTTTTGGCCTTCTTCTCTTCCTCCTGCTTGGTGGGTACTGCATCTCTTGCATCTTTCTTTAATTTAGAGGTGTACATATTAGTAATAAATCAATAATAGTAACCACTCACAACTAAAGCTTGAAAAAGAAATTCGAGATGAAATCACAGAGAAAATATGATATACAAATTCTACCGTAAATTTCAATGAAACAAAACAGTTACACCGAAGCCACTGAATTATGAAGACCAAGACTGCACGAGGAGCAGGCAGAATATTTTGAGAAGATAACACTAACTTAAAAATCTTGCAACCTGACTATGTTCCATAAGAAGAAAACGTGACTGCTGCACTCTACTTGACCCGCATACAAACATTAACATCAAGGAGAAAAATATGAGAGGCACCAGAAGCAGCAATAACAGCAACGTCAAAAGGGGAGAGAAGGCAGCAGGGAACGGTAAGCATGACGAGGAGATGATGACTAAAGTAATACAGCCAGCAGGGCGTGGTATTACACTCGCCCTGTCTTGATATTCTTCACCCTCCTGCTCTTGTCACTCGCCTCCCCGTCCTCTCGCGGCCCTCTCCACACCACTTCGCCCTCTGATGACACTTCCACTTTTCCCTTTATCACTTTTACCCTTCGCTCTTCCTCCCTTCTTTAACGTCCATTACTCTCGCCTGTCTTCCTGTAAACCCTACATAATGACCTCTACGGGTATCGGCAAACACCCTCCGAGTCAGGGCCGCTGTGCCTGCGTGGGGGAGGGAAGCCAAGGTTGCTCTTTACGCTCCTCTCTTCCTCCTCTCACCTTTGCCCACTCCAACATACTGTGTGCCGTATTTTTCTGATCCAATTCAAGTCTTTATTCGTGGAAAAAAAGGTAAAAATCTGCAGTCACACCGAATTGCAATATAGTAAATGAAGTGTATCTAGATGTTTGTTTTTGTTATTATTAATATTATTATTATTATTATTATTATTATTATTATTGTTATTATTATTATTATTATTATTATTATTATTATTATCATTATTATTATTTTATTAATTTTTTATACTACTACTACTACTACTACTACTACTACTACTACTACTACTACTACTACTACTACTACTACTACTACTGCTACGACTATATTTACTGCTTCTCTCTCTCTCTCTCTCTCTCTCTCTCTCTCTCTCTCTCTCTCTCTCTCTGTCCTTCTGTTCATGATGCAGTGCTCTCTTCCTCTTCCTCATCGATGCCTCGAGATGAATTACCAAACGTACCTTAACGGGAGGCGGACACGAGGAAGACATTTCGACACTGGAAGAATTATACCGCTGGCTAAATGTGTACACGGATGTCAAGGAAGGCGAGGGAGCTGCGGGAGGGAGTCACTGGCAGAGATACATGCAAGTCGTCTGTCTCAAGAGTACTAATTTCAGTTTTCCCATTATGGTCTTATGTCTTTTGGCGTTTATAATCCGATTCAGTTAGTTGTTTATCGCTTACTGTGGGTCTTGGCGTATGGTCCCAGTTCATCAGTTTGTTAGAGTTATTCCCGAAAAAGCGAAGCCACACGACCTCTGAAACCGATAACAGGTCGCTCTTCTTAAACGTTTCGTCGTCTTACCTCGACTACTTTTTTGTCTAGTGATGTTTGCGACCACGGGTTTCCACCTTCTTCTGTTACCTGTCAGTCTGCCACGGTCCACAGCTCTCCGTTCACCTCCCACTCGTCCCAGCAGTGTGTTCATAATCTTAACTCTTTTTGTCTTCCTCTTGCTCTCACTCTCTCCACTCTACTAAGCAGTTTCTTTTGATGCCCTCCTCTCTCAGTACATGGCCAAGGAAATTCAGGTGCCTTTTTTTTTTTTATATCTTTCTGTTCCTGCTCTTCTTAGTGCCTCGTCATTTGTAGCCCTAGCAGTCCAAGGAATTCTCATCTTTCTATATAAAAACACAAGGTCTAATGGGAATTACTGAGGCTCCCAAGGATGTTTTGATGATTTTAGTGATGGTTTAACAAGTGTTCTGCATCATCGAGGAGGAAAAGCCATCCATGAGAACCAGGTTAATTGTCTCTGTAGAATCTGATATTACAGTCTTGGTGAGAGTAAAAGCTCTGAATAATATGTGCCTTTATTTCCACAAAGACGGGGGTTACTTTAGGTCTTCATGATCGGGTGTTTAGAGAAATAATATACTCTCCCTCGGTAATAACTTCAGTATAAAGTGTCATTATTCTTAGTATTTTTTGTATATTTTACTTGTTCCCTGCTTGAGCTGGAAAAAAAAAGAAATAGAACATCTTTATCTGTATTCTCTCTCACTATAAATACGTGATTCACTTTCTCTGCATTGATTTCAACACTATTATCATTATTCTTACATTTTTTTACGTTTCTTTCTCTACTTTGCATAATTCACTCTCTCGTCCCCTCAAAATTATATCCCTAATTAAACTTTTTATGGTTTCCTGTTAAAAAAGAAAACCACTTCTCCGCAATTATCTCAGTATTATCATCACCGTTCTTCACATTTTTTTTTTTTCACATTTATCTCTATTTCTTTTCCCATAATTCCTTTACTCATCCCGTGCTGGATCGCAAAATCACCTCCCTGTGTGTTAGAAGATAAATATAATTCCCTAATCTCAATACTGCTTTCAAGAATGTCACTATTGTTGTTCATTATTATTATTATTGTTATTTCTACGGCACTCTTCCTGTGATTAACTCATTTGTCCCATAGTTAACTTCCTGCTGAACTACCTAGAATATCACCTTTAGTTGTATTATTTCTACGTACGTGACTTTTCTTACAA
>NC_087152.1:35844316-35854316 GCF_035594125.1 Scylla paramamosain | reverse complement strand
ATCTGTGTACGAAGCATATCTACCTATTTCCACCTATCATCCTCATTCATAAGTATATTTAATCTTCTTCTTCTTTAATCTAAACCTCCCTAGTGACTCTGCACTAATAGCCCGATTATTGAGTCTATTACATTCATCCAGCACTCTGTCTGAGGACCAACGTACGAACAGTTGCCCGCAAAAAGTGGTGACGCAGGATGTAGTGAAGTGTTTCTATCATTTCACAGAATATGACATTAATTCTTTGGTCAAGTGTACATATTTAAGCACTCATTTAAGAACTCATTTTCAGCTTGTACTTCCTTTGTTAAACCACGTACAGTTGTTCTTTAAAAAGGTAATGTCACAAGATCGATTAAAAAAAAATTGGACATTTTGCAGAACATGACATTACTTCTTTTTTTTGGGGAAAATGTAATGAACGAATAATGAATGAATGAACAGAAAATAAATGCATCATCAGTTCCTTTTAAGTTTTGTTGATGGTCAAGAACACGTCATGACCTATAATGTAATACTTCCCTTATACATGTTGCAACGATAGATACACTCGAGGTTACAAGTCCACTGGCCTTCTGCACTCTTTTTCACTTTGTTTCCTGTTCTCCTCAATCTGAAGTCTGCTCTGCTAAGAATCTACCAGCTGTCAAGTTTCGTAAGCAGACTGTCAGTAGATCAGAGGCCTTACGAGGACTGATGAAAAGAGCAAAATACAATGGGAGCGAATGTAGAAAGCTAATCGATTTCTGTCATAGATAAATCACGTTTCTTAAGTGCACTGCCAGCAGATAAGAGGACATGAGACTCGGGGAAAGAGGAAAACACAGTGGAAGTAAGTACAGAAGATTATCAGACCTCTAATCGAGACTGTAAATATCAATCCAATACTTTCTACAAGATATCTATACACGAACTTGTCCTCCTCTCCATACATCATAAGGTCTACAGCTGTAATTAATGCAGTGGGACATTTAATTGAGGTGAACGGGTAATAAGCCTCATCCAAGCGCGGAGGCAATGGCGGGACAGTTTCTAATAAGCCTGCCTGTGCGAGGTGCGACAAGAGGGTGGGACAAAGCGAGGCTGGGGTGATGGAGGAGCCCCGAGCGACACACACGTCTCGCCGCCACCCGATGGTTGCGCCGCAGTACCGATGCCTCGCTGCCTCAGTAAGTCTATTTATGATGATTGAGTTTAGAACGCCGCATTGCTCCTTTGCTGGGGAGGAAAACGAGGAGTTGGAGGAGGAGGAGGAGGAGGAGGAGGAGGAGGAGGAGGAGGAGGAGGAAAAGCAGGAGTATATGGATGAGGAGGAGAAAGATATGGATGAGAGCGAGGGCGAGATGAAAGAAGAAGAAGAAGAAGAAGAAGAAGAAGAAGAAGAAGAAGAAGAAGAAGAAGAAGAAGAAGAAGAAGAAGAAAAAGAAAAAGAAGAAAAGTCCTTCAATGAGACAGGAAAATCAGATCATTAAGGAAAGGCACAGGTAAAAAGAAAAAGAAAAAAGTAGAGAAAGAGAAAAACACGTACTTTTATACACACCATACCCCCCCCCCACCCAACACACACAGGGGAGTTCCGTGCATAGGCTCTCAGCTGACTAACTGAGAAGTATGGGAGAGGCGCAGGGAAGCAATGGTTGGTTGGTGCCGCTCCTCTCACCCCTTCCCTTCCTTTCCCTGCAGCGCCGCCTTCGACGCCCCCACCCCGCCCCTCCCCGCCCCGCCCTGTCCCGTGAACCAATTTTCTAAAGGTAAATCACAGAACAAATACCTTGCAGTCTCAGTAATTGGTTCGTGTCAACATACATGTCCGGCAGCATTTTTACTCCTCTCTCTCTCTCTCTCTCTCTCTTGCTCTCTCAGTAACACAAAAGGAAGAACAAGCAGCAGTAGACCTGTTGGCCCATACAAGGCAATCTAAAGTAAGAGATGTAGAGTAGTAAAGATCATATGTCCTCCCCACCCACAGTTCCCCCCCTCCTCTCTCTCTCTCTTTCTCTTTTTCTTATCCATTCATACGTAAAATCTATATTTCTAACTAGATCATGCTACAGCTACCAAATATTCTTCGTCTCTATTCAACACGTAGAAAAGCATTACGCAATCAATTTTCAGCTGGCTTGTGGTGATGATGCCTCCCAAGACCCAGCAAGGGAGCATCAGAGAGACAGAGATCGGTAAACGCTGATATTAAAGAACAGAATGGACAACGAGAGGAAGAGGACTACTGGGAGAGCCTCGCTAGGTCAACATTTTTATTTTTTTTATTTTTTAGTGAGTAAGGTAAAGGTCCAGGGAGAGAAAAATAAAGAAATGTTCTTTTTCTCCCCAAACTATTTCAGACGACGTAGGAAAACTTCCATTTTTTTTTTTCACACAAACATCGGCGACGTAGAGAGGTGAAAACTTAAAGATAAAAAAAAAAAGTGTGGTTTTTGTTGAGCTACACGAATTGAAGACACCGATCAGATTTTCACACAATCATCTGACATTTCAAAACAAATCTCTTAAACCTTGTACACGTTTTGTTCTCTTATCATGACCATTTTGAAATGCTACACAGGTTAATGGTTTGGTTCTCATGGGTGTTTTACAACTGATGATGCAGAAGCCACATTAAACTATCACTAGAATCACTGAAACATCCTTGAAAACTTCCATAACTTCCACCTGATGAAAGTAGTCAAGGTGTTGGGGAGTATTGATCTCTTAAGTCTGTGTTGACATGCTCGGTGAAGCGCTGTGCCGGGGAAACAAGACAAGCACCAAAATATAAAAAAAAAAGCACACCATAACTAGCTCACTACCATTTGCTGCCAATTATTTATTTTATATGTGGACAAAGGCAGCGAAAGAAGTAAGATAAAGACAGTGGTAGACGAATCTGTTGAGTCGGTAAGGGATCTCTTATACACAATACTTATTTGTCAAAAGGCGAATGAACTGTAAAATCGTGCACTATAAGTAGTAAACATTCCACGCTGAGAGATCACCTCCGTCGTAATATGATGCACTACACACACACACACACACACACACAGACACACACATGGATATAACTAATCAAGCTTTCGATCTTTTCTTACTTAACCAATCAACATCGAAGGAATATAACTTAAACTTTTTATTACACATAATTTCACAAGTTACTAACCTAAGCCTTCACTTATTTCTCAATTTTTCCAATATTATAAGCTGAAAATATCCCGCTTCCATCAATCACCCTCATATAGGTCTGCCCTTCTTCCCTACACCCTCCCTCGCCACACACACGCGCGTCTCATCGGGAAATATTCTTCGGCGCGCTTTCAAATTTCAATCATTCCGTGAGGCCACACTGGATAATACCCTCTCGATGGCCTTTGATCTGTCATCTCCTGTCCGTCCATTCATCCAGCCTCTCAATTTCTCACTGACCCTTTTTCATTGGATATTTTTGAGGATTTATTCACCACAGAGTTACTTGCAGTGCGTCGCCCGTATGTACAGACAGTATGTAGTTGAATGAAATACTCGTGCGTACCAACTCTACGTATGTGTGTATCATTTTATCAGTTTCCCCTCTCGCTGAACTGAATTGGCCGGCTATTTTGGATACATATATATTTTTTGTTCTGTTCATTTATTTATTTATTTATTTATTTATTTAATGAGTTTTGTTTTATTTATTTATTTATTTTTCACTTATTATTATTTTTTTTTGAGGGAGATAGGAAAGCGCCAACTTAGCGTTTTATTTTTTCTTTTCCTCCTTTAATTTTCATTCGTGCCCTTAGTTGATGTCCTTAACAACACACACACACACACACACACACACACACACACACACACACACACACATTACACGAAACGAGATGAAAACACTAATAATTCACCCAGAAAAAAAAAAAAAAGGAAAAGCAGTCGAGGTTGGTGCCTGATGGAAGAGAGGAATTCGACTAGTGTAATGGAAGATTTGATAACCCAGGGGAGGAGGAGGAGGAGGAGGAGGAGGAGGAGGAGGAGGAGGAGGAGGAGGAGGAGGAGGAGGAGGAGGAGGAGGAGAAGGAGGAGGAGGAGGAGGACGTAGAGGAAGAGATGGAGGCAGGAAAAAAAAAAAAGAAAGATGAATAGAGAAAGAGAAGAACGACAAGGTAGGAAAGGAAAAAGAGATGGAATTGCAGGGGCGAGTAGTAAAGAAAAAAATGATCCTTGAAAAATAGCGTGAAGAAAACATGTGACGGGGGGGGGGAGAAAGAATGAAAGAAAGACGAGAGTAGGATGTACAGGGCGAGGCAACAAGGCGGAATGGAGAGTGATGCAGTATTAAGGGAGTAAGGGAGACAGAGCAGGCGAGGAGAGAGGGTAAGCGCGAGTATGTACGAATATACACCTGAAGCAGCACAGAAGCACCGCGTATCTTTATTGCTGACAAGGAAGGAGGAGGACGAGGCGCGAGAGGAGCGTGGCGAGACGGGGACAAAGTGGTAGGTGACGTCTGTTCTACTAGCTTAAAGATCCGTATTCAGAAACACTTTATTCTCCTACGGCTATTTTCAAAGACCACAGAAATTTGCTGGGTTCCTAATACTGTTTCTCCTTTTTAGTAATGTAGAAGTCTTGTTAATCCATCACCAGAACAACTTTAAAAACTCGTATAGGTTCAAATAGAGGCCTTTAAAAGTGGTGTGTATGCGGCCAGAAGTGTTTCAGAATGAGGTCCCCAAGCGCAGACAGGTATGAAGGTTATCTCTCGGAGTGTATGCAATATAGACACGTAACGCACCATTGCAGAAATAACTTGTATCTTAGCTTTTCATGCCGGTAATGGTGCTTGACTTTATATGGATAGATAAGAAGAGAAGACATCATAAATTAACATAAATAAGGAACACAAAGCTACGTGGAATATGCAAGGCTTGAAGTGTGATACGGAGCACAGGAGTGAATGATACAGCAGTTATGACACAGACAGAATTCGCACGCGTTTCGGCGTCTTGTCTCGACTAGCTTTAGCAGACTTTCATGGAAGATATTGCAGTTCTCAAGAGCGCTCCTGTGTTTCTGATGACCGTTTAACAAAGATTCTGCACCAACTGGGAAAAAAAAACACTCATGAAAACTCGTCCAATAATCTCTGTAGCTTCTGAAAAAAAAAAGTTTATGAGAGAACAAAGCATTCCAAAACATGAGCCCTGCATTACGTACTGTCCATCTGTCAGTCCTCATTTAGTGTGCCTCTGCTCTCCCGTCTCAAGCTGCCTGTCTTAATACATTTCTCCCGCGGAATCTTATATGCGTCTCTACGTGTTGTGAAAAGCAAGAAGGTGTCATGCTGTGATATTAGATTCTTGTGTTTGCAATGTCTTCACTCATGTGCCTTTATGGTGCCCTGGTTCGCGATATCCAGTAATTTAAATGCTGCACACTAAGAGAAAAAAAGGGAGAAGAGACCTATTTTTTGTGATCTTGGCCAGACTTCTTTGTAATTGATAAAAAAAAAAAAGTAAAATGAGACAGATAAGGCAGATCCATTGTTCTTCTCAGCGGTGTTTGTGTTATGACTACGCGTGTCTGTATTAAAAGCACGAAAGATATAACTAAAGTAACATTGTTTATTTGAATGAGATCTGTTTTCAATCGACTACAGACACTACGGTAATGAGATTTTTTTTTTTTTTCATTCAAGTGTAGGGTGTGTTGGCAAAACTGTCCGATGTGATGAAATGAAAGTAACAAGGTAACAAGCTCCCAAAGGACTGGCACAGGAGGTGGTCTTGAAGGTGAAGCTCTAGATGAAGCGCTGGAGCCACAACACAGTCTTACTTTTGCTGGTATAGTTATCTTTTGCTAACATTCAGAGCACCGTAAAAAATCTTTGCATGGACTCTCTCTCTCTCTCTCTCTCTCTCTCTCTCTCTCTCTCTCTCTCTCTCTCTCCCGTATATTTCCTTTGACGTGGGAATTAATTTGCTACACGGCACACAGGTATTTATATTCTAAACAAATTCCAAGGTATATAATCATAGGCTCTCATTATAACATACCCACCAGAAGATACTGTGACGCGCTGCTAGGTATCCGTGACAAAAGAAGTTAGTGAAGTGAGTGGAAATGATCGAGAGAAGACGAATTCCATAATGAAACGTGATGGCGTGAGAGAAACTTGATTATTACCTCGTGTTTCATCCATTTCGGCAGGTTTGCGAATGGGAGTTTTCATACGGCAAAAAAAAAAAAAAAAAAAAAAAGAAAATGAAAATACAAACAAAAACAAAACAAAACAGAGATATAGGTTCAATTTTGTATTCACGAAGTAACAAGTGGTGAAGGAAAACAAGATGGAGTGTGTGCAATATCTAGTTTATCTATTCATTTATTTATTTATTTGCATATCCATCTATCTATCGCATGTCTGACTCCCAAATGTGCCGAGGGCTCTACCACACACACACACACACACACACACACACACACACACACACACACACACACATAGTAAAAATAAACTAAAACTCAAACTGAACGGGAGAGAAAATAATAGAATAAAAAGCTTCTCGTTGTTCAGCCCATGCAAACAAGAGCTACTGTAAAGTGAACAACGAACATCCACCACAAACAAACTCGCAGTGAAAGTGTTCTGGCTGTAACGAGTCGGCGCCAGCACAGAAGCACGGGATAGCACAGCACAGAGCCCTTCAACACTCAGCAATTAACGATCACATGACTGCCCTGTGTGCTGCTGCCTGATTAGTCTCCACACACACACACACACACACACACACACACACACAGACATACACTTCCATATTCTCAGACGTTTAAATGTCCCATCCCTTAGCATTTAACAGGCAGTAGAGATTATTTTTATGATTTTAGTGATAGCTCAACAAGGATTCGGTATTATCAATAGGAAAAATTGCTCATAAGAACACGACTAATCATCTCTGTGGTCTTTGAAAGCCGTCCTGATGAAAGAAGAAAAAGTTTAAGGACATCATCACGATGCCCTTAGAGAGTCGTCCTAATGAGGGGACAAAAGGCTTAAGGACCTGGCCACGGTGTTCAGTACTTGCCTGAAGGAGTGAGGTGCGCCGTCCATGCCGGGGCTGCTCAGGAAGCATCCACTTTAACCTTAATAGTAGTGAAACACCCTTGACTTAAAACACATTATATTACTTAAGATTTAATGCACAAATACCTTTGACAATATAGAGTATATGCTAATTACATTTCCGAACACTGCTAATCATGACGCCTTAATGGATACAAAGTAACATAAGGTCCGGGAAAGCCATACAAAAGGCAGGAAGTAAAAAAATGGCGAGATGTGTGTGGTGGACAGATCATCTGACGGCGAGGAAGGCGGCGCCCAGCAGGAGCACCGAGCAGGGAGACACCACCGCCCCCGCCCGACTCTCGTGGTGCATGGCGGCCGGGAACTGTTCTGTGGGCAAAGAACTGCTGTGGTGGGGCGAACAGTTATCTTCTGCGGGGAGAGTAGGTGTTCTGTGGGCAAAGAGCTGCTGTGACGGGGCGAACAGTTACGTTATTCTATTCTCTTTAAGAAAGGAAAAATCTGTTCGTTTCTAATTGTTCTGTGGCAAGTGTCCATTTGGGGGAGGAGAAATCTGTTCTTCTGTAAGTGTTTTGCTAAGCAGGAATGTTTGTTCTGTGGTGGCCGGGGCAGTTACCGCTTGCAGGAAAGGTAGGTGTTCTGTAGTTCGATTTTGGAAAGGAAGATCTGTTCCTTTGTAAGTATTCCGCTTGGAAGGAGAAACTGTTTTGTTGGGAATGGAATACTTAGCAAAGAAGATTGTTTGTTATGTTTTGAGAGGAATTGTTCAGTTGGAAGGAAAATATTATGTTGGAAAGGAAGCATTGTGTTATTGAGGATTGCACTGTTCTGTTCCGAAGACACTTCTGCTAGGGAAAGAACTGTTGCCTTGGGAGGAGCTGTTCTTGTGTTGAATGAATTGCTCTACTGGGAAGACACTTCTGTGGGGAGGAAATATTCTGTCTAGGAAACACTGCTCTGGTGGGGAGGAACTATTCTGTCGAGGAGGAACTTTTGTGTTGGGAAAGAATCTCTATCTTGAGGAGGAAGTATTCTACAGGGTAGGAAGAGACAAGCCCTGCTGTAATGTTTCTTCCACAGGGTAGCGTCTGTATTAATTAAGAGAGGCTGATCTCGTAGTGGGGGTGGACAAGTGTTTGGAGTGAGTTTAAAAACAACTTTTTCTGTCTGCAGGGGAAGACATTTTTTGAGCCGAGAAGTGTTCTCTAGGTGTGCTGCTCCATTACCAATAAGGAACCATTTTCTTTAGAGGGAAGGAGGGTGTGAATAACTTGGACTTTTTGGAGGATCCTATAATTATTATTATTTTTTAAGGGGTGAAGAGACAAATTCAGTGGGCTTTCTTCTCTAATTTTTGTACTTGATAAAAAAAGAAAAGAAAAAGTAAAGAAAAGGCAGATACAGGATGGCACTGTCCTGAAAACTGGTGTGTAAATATTTGATCGTGACAAGTTCCTGAACAATTTGTGCAGACCGTTTAATTTCTCTTGCTGCTGAAAATTCTTTAGGGAGAGGCTTCGAATGCTTATACTGTGAGAAACTGACCCTTCCAATAACACGGCATCAGTTTTATTTTATTTCGAGAACCAATAGATTATTTTATTAAGTTCAGGATGATATATATATATATATATATATATATATATATATATATATATATATATATATATATATATATATATATATATATATATATATATATATATATATATATAATTAGGAAAATTACGATTATTCCCTGTTACTCATAAATGTATTTCCTGTATTCTGTCCAACCAAGAGTGATTTTACAAAGCATAGCAAATGTGTTTATCACTAGATGGGTTAATCTCGGCTGTCTTGCAGTTAAAAGGCTGTAGTATTTGACGAACATTTAATAGAGGAAAGCTGATGTATTTTTGTGAATTCAAGACATTATAGCAGAGACCTTATCTTTGATGATACAATAAGTTACGCGGCTGAAGTGTATCATGAACAGTTATTACGAGGAGTACAGTTGTATTTTTTGTGTGTGAGTGAGGCGTGTCAAAGGCACCACAAGAAAAGGGAAAAATCCGCTAATTTGCTGCTCCTTCTTCTTCCACACAAAAAAATAAACAGAAATTAAACCAATTTAAAACGGACTATCTATTATTATCTACGTATGATGATACATAATTAACATGCTGAATGTCATACTAACCAAATCACAGGTTATGCAACAATATATTTTTTCTATGCGTTTGTGCTCAATTACAGGAAAAAAAGAAAAGAAAAGAAAAAAAAAAGAAAACACATTCAGGTCAGTGCACGTCAAAATAAACAAAATCACATCTAATATTCCAAGGTTGCCATGGAATAGCAGTCACTCTGAAAAAAAGCGTGCATGCAGTTTCGCGTGTTAGTGTTTGACTGTAAAATCCCTGGCCGGGCCTCAATCCTTGGCCGCCCGCACGGCTCCGGGAAATGACTGGCAAAGATCCATCCATATTCAAGCTTTACGGGTTCTGTGTGTGTGTGTGTGTGTGTGTGTGTGTGTGTGTGTGTGTGTGTGTGTGTGTGTGTGTGTGTGTGTGTGTGTGTGTGTGTGTGTGTGTGTGTGTGTGTGTGTGTCCCCTTTTGAGTATTTTGTTAAAGAGAGAACGAGGAGAAAAAAAAAAAAAGAAAAAGAAAAAAAAGAGACATGCAGTATGACAAGGCAAGAGAGCGGTAAACTGGCTGCTGGTGGATATGGTGAGCGGAAAGTTCTATAGAAGCGAAGCTCCGTGGTATTGCGGTGCCACACGGAAAAATGCAGCAGCAGTAAGTGACAGCAATGGCCAGTGCGTAGAAGGAGCACCGGGGAAGCACAGGATTCTAATGGGGGATACGTGAGCCGTCGTGCTTCCCCGCAGGTAAGCCACTGCAACAACAACAACATGCAACAACATCACCAACAACAACAGTTCTCCAAGGACGCACAGG
>NC_087152.1:35826816-35839316 GCF_035594125.1 Scylla paramamosain | reverse complement strand
GAAAGGTTACAACGCCCCAGAGTAATAAAAAAGAAGGGGAAACTTAAATGCAAGGTAAAAGCTGCAGGCGAAAGAAGGAAGTAGGTCCCCTCACTTCTCCATCATCGACGGTGCACTAGTTTATTCTTCATTGTCTCTCTTCTCTTCTATTCCATTCACATTGACAAACTTTCATTCATCGAACTAATTCGCAGCAAAAAACAGGATCATATGGCACCTGTTAGCCGACGAAAGACCGAGAAACTGACCCAGGATCGAACTCCTAACCTTCCGTCCGTGAGCGAGTCCTGCACCACGCAGCCACATCGCCACTACCACCAATAAATTAATGCAGCCATAAGCTAAGTAAAGTTAATTGTATCACGTGTTAGCTATTAGAAATAACATACGTAATTGGCACTTAACTCTTTCAACACTAAAATACGTTGTGTGGCTAAGCCACACAAGTGTAGGAAACTGTAAGGTGAAGGTAAAGTTGGGAGGATACGCCAAGATCAAAACAGACCTAAGATCTGAATGGATCTTTGAATACTCTATAGCTGCGCGTGGCCTCGGCGTTCATATCTGTCTCATTGGTTTTTTGATCTATAGTGGATGATATTCCTAACCTCGGAACAAAGGGCCACTCTGGCATCTGGGTATGTACAGTTTAGTCACTGCACACGGAGGCACTGTAACTGTGTGCAGAGGGATTTGCTTTCAAACTTTCCTGAAGCCATGCGTGAGAAAAGGACACGATCCAGCATGAACTCATTTGTGGCGCGCTCTGGTGGCTAGCACAGAAAACTGATCAACTTGTGTATTTAAAGTAAATTAGAGAATGTTATCAAATCAAGTGATTACTGCGGCAAAAACTGAAGCCTTGCTGCCCGTACTGCCACGGTGAAGAGGATGCCACAGGAAGGAAATTACCTTTACTCGTATTTTCGACATCGTTACCGAGAGAGAGAGAGAGAGAGAGAGAGAGAGAGAGAGAGAGAGAGAGAGAGAGAGAGAGAGAGAGAGAGAGAGAGAGAGAGAGAGATTATGAAAAAAAAAAATAACATAATGACATTACATCCATTACCGGGACGTTTTTTAAAGTGACACACTCATATTGCAATTTTCTCTCGTTTATTTTCCCGAGTATAATGGTGGGAAATTACAGGTGAAAAGGCTTGCCAACTTGTGTTCATTGTTTGTAGAGAAGATATCATGAATTTTTTGTGCATCTCGGAATATTTCCTCAAACGACAGCAATTTATTTAACTACCAGTAACAATATGAGCTTGATATTTTATAAGGGCGCATTATTTTTTCTGTAATAGTTCCTTTGGTGTCTCTTGTGCGCGTGCAATGTAATAACTTTCACAGAGGAAATCTATTTACTCAGTGCTTCCGTGTCGGCGCGGGCGTGAGGGCGTGAGGCGGCGTGGCGTGGCGTGAAGGGCGTGGCGCTTGTGGTTAATGATTAACGGTGTGGCGCCACGCGGTCCTCGAATCTTACAAATGAAAGCTTCCCAACATTAACGCGCCTTCGCTCAGCGCTTTAGTAAGCTTTGGAATGAAAAGAAAATTAAATGCAAGACTTACCCGTATATGTAACACACTCACCATAAATCACATTCAGAAGCATTACGCATATTACCAAAGGCTCTGCTCGTTCACAAAAGTAAGCGGCACAGACTCATAAAGGTGCCAAGACTTCAGTTGTGTTAAGTTCCAATAGCAATGAAACTCAGATCCTGGTGAAGCGATGTCATGTAGTGGAAACCGTGGGCGATTGTCAGGTGGAGGATGGCATAAAGTAGTTGGATGCCTTTGGTTGGTGGATGTTTTAAGTACGAGTAGATGAATATTTCAGGTAAGTGGATGTCTTTGGTAGGTAATTGTCTTAGGTAGTGGATGTCTTAAATTAATCTGTTAGGTAGATCAATGGCTTAGGTAAGTGATGTCCAAGTAGGTAAGTGGTTGGTTTAAGTACTGAATGTCTTAGGTAGTGGAAGTTTAATGGATGTCTTAGGTAAGTGGATGGCTTAGGTACTGGCTCTCTTAGGAAATGGATGTCTTAAATAGGTGGATGACTAGTGAAGGCCTAGGTAAGTGGACAGTTTGAATTAATAAAAGATGAGTAAATTGCATCGGAAGTTGTGGACAGGACTTCCTTTATATCCTCCATGTCACCACTCTGGGGAAAAGGACGATGTGGTTTGCTTATTATGTATGGTGTGTGTGTGTGTGTGTGTGTGTGTGTGTGTGTGTGTGTGTGTGTGTGTGTGTGTGTGTGTGTGTGTGTGTGTGTGTGTGTGTGTGTGTGTGTGTGTGTGTGTGTGTGTGTGTGTGTGTGTGTGTCCTGCATCTGTATATCCCATGATACTGCGACATTTTTCTGCCACACTCTTCACGTTGATTCTCACCCTCCCGGAAAGCCTTTGTTAAATTCAGGCGTGATGCAATTAATTATTTAAAGTAGACACAGGTTCCAAAGCCGGGCGCGCCTCACCTGGAAAATGTTCGGAGGTTGAAGGGAACGAGGCTGTGGGCGAATAATTAAATGATGTGTGGCTCACGAAGGGAAGGTGTCGCGCTAAAGTGGTGGCAGGCGCACTCAACACTCAAAAACACCTTCAATTTTGCCTTCACCTACCAGGCTCTTAGATGTTCGTGGAAGTATAACGTATACTTTCAAAGAGCAATGGCAGGGAGTACATGTGAGGAGAAAAGGTTGCAAATCCAAGCGTATTCTTTCACAGAGGCTACAGGTGATTATTGTGTCTCATTCACAGCACTCGCCGCTTCGAGGAATCAGTGAATGCTAGCGTGATGAGCAGCATTTGTTCTGTTTAGGAGAGATCTCATTTTTTCTTCATTAAACTAACTAATTTGGTTTTCATAAACAGCGTTGGGTAATTGGACACAATCACATCAGCCTTGCAGCGAAGGGGAGGACTGGTACGTTAAATAAATAGCCACTGCACGAGAATATAATTTTGATGTCTGGAGTTCTCAGGACTACAGTACGGTTAGTGTATTGAGACGTTTTATGGACTACTTTCAAAAGCCACAGAGATGATAACTTGAGCTCTCACGGGTATTTTCTCCCAATGATAATGTTAAATTATTACTAGAATCATGAAAACAGTCTTAAAAACCAAAGTAAATTGTTAAAAGTAGCAGAGGGGCCGAAACGTTTAAGAATTGTAAGCAGAGAGAGAGCGTGCCTTGGCTCTCCCCGCCAGGATGAAGAATGGCGAACACAAAGTTACGGGTGGCTCACTCTATCATCTGGAATACGCGGAACTCATCGCCTTCAAGTACTCTCCTGCAATGAATCTAAAATAATCCATCGTCGTGCAAACCACTAAGTCATAACCGCAGCACAACTTATCAAATTGGCTCATTCTATCATCCGAAATGCACGAGACTCATCATCTTCAAGTATTCTCCTGCAGTGGACTTAAAATAATCCCCCACAACACGAAAATGAATCATAACCGCAGCCCAGACACCAAATGTTCAAAGATGTGCGTCTCTCGCCCTCCCTCCCTCCCTCGGCCTCCCTGCCCAATATATTCTATTCATCTTCACCCCGATTCCGTCCACCTTACTAATGCAAGAGTCAAACCTTCACTCTTTCATCCCTTTCATTGATAAACTATGGAACTCTCTGCCTGTTTTGTTCATCCCGCTCCTATGAATTTAACTGTTTGAGAAGAGAACCATCAGGAAACCTCTGTAACTGTATTGTCCAAGCTTTCTGGATCCCCACCTGTAATGAATTTTTGGGTGTTGCCTGCTGTCATCATTTTTTTTTTTTTTCATTTTTGTATTCTTGACTAAATTTTCTACTCCTTGAATAAACTGGAAAGAAAAATACAAACGACATATCTATGTGAAAAAAAGAAAAATACATCAGATCTATAAAAAAATCTCTCTCTCTCTCTCTTTCTCTCTCTCTCTGGAAATAAAATAGTCACACCAAAGTCTCCCACGCTCCGAGTATTGCACCTTCAAGAGTTCCTGTCCGTGGAATAAATAAAGGAACAGGAAACCCGCGGGTGGTCCCCAAGTGGCGCTTCTCCGCAGTACTGGGGCGGGAAGGACAACGGGCCAGGAAGGGAGAGGAAGGGACTGTAAGGGAGACGGGCAGCGAACGATTTTGTGGAGAAGTGGGCGCGTAATGATCGCTGGAATGGAGTTGAGGAGGGTGGCTGGAGGTGGAAAAGTGGTCGCGGTGACAATGAGGTGGAATGGGTGGAAATGTTACATATTGCTGGAGCGTGGTGAAAGGTTCCAGGGATAATGATACTTAGCAGGTGGAGCAGGTACAAGGACCAGAGTGGTTCTCGCATTAGATAATGAAATACGTGGAGTGAAGCACAGACTAATGTTTGGGAGAGAGAGAGAGAGAGAGAGAGAGAGAGAGAGAGAGAGAGAGAGAGAGAGAGAGAGAGAGAGAGAGAGAGAGAGAGAGAGAGAGAGAGAGAGAGAGAGAGAGAGAGAGTGTGTGTGTGTGTACGACCTCTGAAAAAAATTAAACCACTGCATTTAAATGTACGTACATGTTCTTTAACTCATCAACCATTCAACTCCAAACGTTTCTCGGATTTACTGATATCAGAGTACCTTTCTACAGGACGAGTGTGAAAGGACGGAGCTACACACACACACACACACACACACACACACACACACACTGCTCTCTTGCTCATTAGTCACGTCCTTGCCTGTCACTTCTCGCTCTGTTCGCAAAGGTTTTCAGTGAAGAGCGAGCAGTTACTGTCGTCCCTTTAGAAAGAAAACAAGAGGCAGTGCGTGAATAGTCCCAGGGTCCTCTGCAGTTCGGACTACGGTTCCGGTTCCTTTGCTCTCTCATCGGAACAGTTTTCAAAGGACACATAGATGGTTGATAGGAATTCTTTTTGTGCTTTTTTTTTCAGTAACGATGAATAATCAATGTTGAACTTTCACTACAACTCTTGAATTCTTGAAATCTAAGTAATTTCTACGAAGTACTGTTAATAGTCGACGTGAAGCGCCGAAACATTTGAAAAAACGAGCCTACTGTATAAAGGCCCTTAGTTCTCTTCGGGACGATATTACGTACGTAGCAAGTAAGTTAAACATGCACACTTTTAAAGGACAAAGAACGAAAAATAAAGAACTTCAAGCTCATTAAGTGCATTAGAGATAAAGCTAGACGAAACTGGGCAGGCAAACACCACTTGCAACACAAGGAAACCAAATAGAAAATAAATAACTGGTAACTAGTACTGACCGTCGACGATGTAGACGGTGGTGGTGGCGGGCAGGGCGGCATGCGGGCGGCAGGTATAGTTCCCGGCGTCAGGAGGGGCTGCGCGCACCACTGACAGCCTGGACGTGACCTCCCGCACCTCTCGACCACCAGCCTCGGTGTGGATGCTCACCCCGCCACGCGGCCCGGAGATGGTGACTTTGGTGTCGTTGTGCTCCCAGTCCACCTGCAGCACAGAAGCACGGCATGAGGACCCCACGCACCTCCTGGCTGCCAGTGAGGTCTTTCCTAATCAGGAAGCGATGAACAGACCGAAGCAATCAAAATTGTAAGTGATTACCACACCATATATATATATATATATATATATATATATATATATATATATATATATATATATATATATATATATATATATATATATATATATATATATATATATATATATATATATATATATGGCAACAATAATTACAAGAAAAGAAAAAAGAAAAACGCCCACTGAGATACCGGTCCCTGTACAGAGTCGAAAGCATAAGTCAAAAATACAGGATAAGTGTCTTGAAACCTCCCTCGTGAAAGAGTTCACGTCATAGGAAGGTGGAAATACAGAAGCAGGAAGGAGTTCCAGAATTTACCAGAGAAAACGATAAATTATTGAGAATGCTGGTTAACTCTTGCATAGGAGTGAGAGAAAGAAGAGTCTTGTGCAACGAGGCCGCGAGAAGAGGGGAGGCATGTAGTTAGCAAGATCAGAAGAGCAGTTAGCATGAAAATAGCGGTAGAAGATAGCAAGAAATGCATCACTGTGCGATGAGAAAGAGGCTGATGAGACGAAAAGCTTTTGATAACACCCTGTCCAAAAGAGACATGAATGGAATCCCCCCCATGCATGTGAAGCATACTCCATAAATGGACGGATAAGGCCCTTGTACAGAGTTAGCAGCTGGGAGATGAGAAAAAGTGGCGGAGACGACTCAGAACACCTAACTTCATAGAAGCTGTTTTAGCTAGAGATCAGATATGAAGTTTCCAGTTTAGATTATAAGTAAAGGACAGACCGAGGATGTTCAGTATAGAAGAGGGGGACAGTTGATTATCATTGAAGAAGAGGGGATAGTTGTCTGCAAGGTAGTGTCGAGTTGATAGATGGAGGAATTGAGTTTTTGAGGCATTGAACAGCACTTAGTTTGCTCTACCCCAATCAGAAATTTTAGGAAGATCAGAAGTCGGGCGTTCTGTGGCTTTCCTACTTGAACTGTTTACTTCCTGAAGGGTTGAACGTCGACGAAAGGACGTGGAAAATTGCAGGGTGGTATCATCAGCGTAGGAATGGATAGGACAAGAAGTATGGTTTAGAAGATCATTAATGAATAATAGGAAAAGAGTGGGTGACAAGACAGAACCCTGAGGAGCACCACTGTTAATAGATTTAGGAGAAGAACAATGACAGCAGCAATAGAATGGTCAGAATGAAAATTTGAGATGAAGTTACAGAGAGAAGGATAGAAGCTTTAGGAGGGTAGTTTGGAAATCAAAGCTTCATGCCAGACTCTATCAAAAACTTTTGATATGTCCAAGGCAACAACAAAAGTTTCACCAAAATCTCTAAAAGAGGAAGACCAAGAATTAGTAAGGAAAGCTAGAAGATCACCAGTAGGGCAACCTTGACAGAACCTATATTGGTGATCAGAATGAAGGTTGTGAAGTGATAGATGTTTTAGATAAGCAGGGAATTAAAGCAATAGGACGGTAGTTTGAGGGATTAGAACGGTCACCATTTTTAGGAACAGACTGAATGTAGGCAAACTTCCAGTAAGAAGGAAAGGTAGATATTGACATACAGAGCTGAAAGAGTTTAACTTGGCAAGGTGCAAACATTGAGGCACAGTTTCGGAGAACAATAGGAGGAAGCCCATCAGGTACATAAGCCTTCCGAGGGTTTAGGCCAGCGAGGGCATGGAAAACATCATTGCGAAGAATTTTAATGAGTAGCATGAGGTAGTCAGATGGTGGAGGAGAGGAAGGAACAGGCCCTGAATCATCCAAGGTGAAGTTTTTAGCAAAGGTTTGAGCGAGGAGTTCAGCTTTAGAAATAGATGAGATGGCAGTGGTACCATCAGGTTGAAATATAGGGAAAGATGAAGAAGCAAAGTTATTGGAGATGTTTTTGGCTAGGTGCCAGAGGTCATGAGGGAAGTTAGATCTTGAAAGATTTTATACTTTCTGTTAATGAAGGAGTTTTTGGCTAGTTGGAGAAGAGACCTGGCATGATTATGGGCAAAAATATAAAGCGCATGAGATTTAGGTGATGGAAGGCTCACATATAACACAAGAACAGGCTGTGTTAAACCAAGGTTTGGAAGGTTTATGTCGAGAGAAAGAGTGAGGAATGTACATCTCCATGCCAGACTCTATCACCTCAGTTATGCGGTCAGCACACAGAGACGGGTCATTGACACGGAAGCAGTAGTCATTCCAAGGAAAATCAGCAAAATACCTCCTCAGGTCCCCCCAACTAGCAGAGGAAAAACGCCAGGGGCACCTCAGCTTAGGGGGATCCTGAGGAGAGATTGGAGCGATAGGACAAGATACAGATATGAGATTGTGATTGGAAAAGCCCAACAGAGGAGATAGTATGACAGCATAAACAGAAGGATTAGAGGTTAGGAAAAGGTCAAGAATGTTGGGCGTATCTCCAAGACGGTCAGGAATACGAGTAGGTGTTGCATCAGTTGCTCTAGGTCGTGGAAGATAGCAAAGCTATCTTCCATGAGTTAGGTGAGAGGTATACAGCACAAATAAATTAGTTTGAGAGTGACTCTGTAGTCACAGCCAGATGGTGGAAAACTCTTAAAATTTAAGAGCTTGGGTACGACAGCAGGTTAAGACATTGCGCACATAGACGCAACATCCAGCTTTGAATTGAAAATGAGAATAGAGAAAGTAGGAGGGAACAGAAAAGGGATACTATCAGTTGCCTCAGACACCTGCATTTCAGTGAGGAAAAGATGAGATTTAGTAGACAGGTGGTGTTCTACAGACTGAAAATTAGATCTAAGGCCACGAAAGTTGCAAAAGCTAAAGAAGAAAAGTGCCAAGACACTTAAGGTCGATATCAGAAGAGCAGTCCGACCTGGGGATATTTATGGTCCCCTCCTCAGATGAGAACTCCGAGGCTGGTGTGGAAGTCGCCATGTTCAATTTAGAATTTTTAGGGAAGGGTGTGTGTGTAATTAGGTACATGTAGTTTTGAGTGAGGGAAGAGGGTTGTCTTTAAAGGGCAGGCTGTGACTGCTCCTTTGTGTTGTGAGACACAAAGGGAAACGTTCAGTGAGGTCACAGCTGGATTATTGATAAGTTCAAAGCACCCACTGATCCAGTGCTTCAGACCTCACTGGGAGTAATTATCGTTTCGGCAGGGGCAGGTGTGAGTGTTTGATGGTGGGCAGGGGGTGTTGAGGGTTGTGACAGAGAGTTGTGACTGCTGCTGGGAAGTGATCGGACGCAATGAGTTAGTTGAAAAAAAAAAAAAAAAAGTAATAGTATCCCTTCCACAGAATTTCACATAATTTAAAACTAATAGCAGTACGTTAATTAATTCACTACTATATGTTATATTTGATAAGATAAAGTTATTAAAGAAATATACGTAATTCATGTTGTGTAATCGCCCCGCTAGAATTGTCTTCTCGCATCGCTCGTCGCTGGTGTTGTGTTCTCGCATCGCTCGTCGCTGGTGTTGTCTTCTCGCATCGCTCGTCGCTGGTGTTGTCTTCTCGCATCGCTAGTCGCTGGTGTTGTCTTCTCGCATCGCTCGTCGCTGGTGTTGTCTTCTCGCATCGCTCGTCGCTGGTGTTGTCTTCTCGCATCGCTAGTCGCTGGTGTTGTCTTCTCGCACCGCTCGTCGCTGGTGTTGTCTTCTCGCATCGCTCATCCCTGGTGTTGTCTTCTCGCATCGCTCGTCGCTGGTGTTGTCTTCTCGCATCGCTCGTCGCTGGAATAGTGTGGTGTGGTCTCGCTCGCGGCTGGTATTATTGCTTGTTCTCTTCTCGCGTCTCGCTCCAGTGTAAGGGAGCACTGCGAGGAATAATGGCCCCGCTCACTGCTTGGCGGCCTCGCGCTGGTGCCACTTAACGAGCAGCACCTTCACGCATGCGTAACAGGCCTGGACATTGGCTTTTGGGCCTTCGATATATATTTTGGTCTGTGGCGTGCCCACCACGATGGACACGCCGTAACGACCCCCGAGGTTGTGCAGGAAGCATTCGTCCTGCTTCGTCAGGTGGCTCAGGAACCTGTTTGGGGTGTACATGATGCGTCGCACCACTTCCCCCACCCCTGGGACTGGAGGCGCCGCCACCACTGGCTTGTCCTCCAACACGGGAGCCACGTCCTTCCGGTGGACGACATGGCGCTTCTCCAGGGAGGGCGCCACGCAGGTGTCGTCCACTTTCTTGGTAGTGACGATTTTCTTCCCCTGGAGTGGAAGAAGATCATCGTGCACCTTGCGGCTCCCTTTGGTCTGCTTTGGCCGCTTCTCAGCCTCCGCAAACTTGCGGGCCTGCAGCCTGCCCCGCTGGGCAAACAGGGCCCGGGTGCGGGCCACCCGCTCCTCCTCCTCGCTGTACACCTTCTTGGCGTACGAGAATTTTACACCGTGCATTGTCAATTTTAGATTCTGCTCTGAGATTTTGTTTTGTTTGAAATTTATAATCTTTGAAAAGTACCTGATTTCCAGTGTGCGCGATTCCTGTAGAAGTGAGATGAGACTTTTGAGGCGTGAGAAATGGGGACAGAGTGACGATGGCCGCGAGAAGGGATGAGGGAAGTGATCAGTGGTGATATGTGATGATGGGTGTTGCTTGGGGCGTGTTAGGTGTTGCTGGTTAGTGACAGTGTTGGTGTACAGTGACGGATGGTGATGTGGTGAGATGTGCTTGAGACCCTTTGTTATGTAAGGAATTGATTAGGAGTTACGAGTGATGGCTGATGGCGATAGGTGCAGGATCATCAGAATAATGATGCTTTGCAAATGGGAAATCTCACAACATAGTGAATATAACTGTGCTCCTCCTTTTGTATTTAACAGAACACTTGGTTGGGAAAAAATAATAATGAAGTTTCACTCAAACTGTATGGATTTCTGTGTTATCTGATGTAAGTTGTCTGCTCTAATACCAAGTGGAAAGAAAACGTATCTCTCATCCACACATTCTTATTCTTTCCAAAAATATAAAGCGCATGAGATTCTGGTGATGGAAGGTTCAAGTATCTTTTGTGGGCCACCCCTCTACCATGTACAGCACGAGAACAGGCTGTGTTAAACCAAGGTTTGGAAGGTTTAGGTCAAGAAAAAGAGTGAGGAATATACTCGTACGTCTCCATACCAGACACTATCACCTCTGTTATGCGGTCAGCACACAGAGATGGATCTGTCACGGAAGTGGTAGTTATTCCAAGGAAAAGCAGCATAATACCTCCTCAGGTCCCCCCAACTAGCAGAGGCAAACTGTCAGAGTCACCTCCGCTTTGGGGGATCCTGAGGAGGGATCGGAGTGATAGGACAAGATACAGTTATGAGATTGTGATCGGAGGAGCCCAACGGAGAAGATAGGATAACAGCATAAGCAGAAGGATTAGAGGTTAGAAAAAGGTCAAGAATGTTGGGCGTATTTCCAAGACGGTCAGGATTACGAGTGTTGCACCAGTTGCTCTTGGCAGTGGAAGATAGGAAAGCTAAAGGCTAGTTCACCAGGATGGTCAGTGAAGAGAGAGAAAAGCCAAAGCTGGTGGTGAACATTGAAGTCCTCAAGAATGAAGAAAGTCAGGATGTGCTCCTCTTTGGAAGTTAAGAAGCTAAAGAATTTCTTATAGTCAGATGAATTAGGTGAGAGGTATACAACAGAAATAAATTTAGTTTTGAGAGTGACTCTGTAGTCGTAACCAGATGGCGGGAAACTCGGAGGATTCAAGAGAATTCAAGGGCAAGAGAGTAGGTTAAGTCGTTGCGCACACTGACGCAACATCTAATTTTGGATTGAAAATGAGGATAGAGAAAGTAGAAGGGAACAGAAATGGAGTTACTGTCAGCTGCCTAAGACACCTGAGTTTCAGTGAGGAAAAGAAGATGAGGTTTAGTAGAGGAGAGGTGGTGTTTTTACAGATTGAAAATTAGATCTTAGACCGCGAATGTTGCAGAAGTTAATGAAGTTGCGGGAGGTGTCAAGACACTTAGGGTCGATACCAGAAGAGCACTCCGACTTACATTTATGGTTCCCTCCCCAGATGGGGACTCCGAGGCTGGTGTAAGAGTCGCCATGATAATTTTGAATTTTGAGTGAAGGGTGTATGTGTAATTTGGTGCTTGCCGTTTTGTGTGAAGGAAGAGATTGTGTTTAGAGGCCGGGCTGTGACTGCCTCCTTATGTTGTGAGACACAAAGGGAAAAGTTCAGTGAGGTCACAGCTGGGTTTCACAGCAAACACTCTGATCCAGTGCTTCAGACCTCAATGGGAGTAATTATCGTTTCGGCAGGTGCCTACTGCCTCCTCCTGCAATATACAATAATAAACATGATATTTCACTATCAAATCATATAAGGAATCAATTAATAAAATGAGTTGTCTTTTTATCAATTTAGATGCCACGCTTGCAAATCAAAACAAAGTTGTAAATGTAACCATGCCAAATACAATAATAGTCATGACATATTATAATCGAACCATATTATATAAAATCACTAAAGATTACAAAAAAAAAAAAAAATCAAGAAACTGAGCTGTCTTTTATTAACTTTGACGCCACGTTTGCAAACTCTCGCTCAACAAAGCTTTCAGTATCCGTTCCTGAAGTCACACGAATAAAAACTTGATGTGCATACCAGGTGAAGGACGAGAAGTCTCCAGCACGTAATACTCCAGTTATGTCAAGATATTCCAATACATTTTGAAAGTTTATAAAGGCTAAAAGTTTTCGGTTATCGATGCTCGTAACATCTGAGTGACTGCAGCTTATGATTTTTTTGGCATGTCAAGGAAATTAGTCACGAACACAAAATATAGGGAGAGAGAGAGAGAGAGAGAGAGAGAGAGAGAGAGAGAGAGAGAGAGAGAGAGAGAGAGAGAGAGAGAGAGAGAGAGAGAGAGAGAGAGAGAGAGAGAGAGAGAGAGAGAGAGAGAGAGAGAGAGAGAGAGAGAGAGAGAGAGAGAGAGAGAGAGAGAGAGAGAGAGAGAGACTCAACTTGCTGCTTCCAAAAAGTAAAC
>NC_087152.1:35746816-35824316 GCF_035594125.1 Scylla paramamosain | reverse complement strand
TAAATATATTCTCATTATATATATATATATATATATATATATATATATATATATATATATATATATATATATATATATATATATATATATATATATATATATATATATATATATATATCTTTTCGGACACTTCATAACTCTTCCAAGACAACCTTTACATAACCTGGAAGAATATTCAAATTGTTAAACCTCCACAGTTTTTCTTTGATCTGAATCTAAATCTTTATTCACCCTAGTTGTCATATATATTTTTTCTACCACCTAAACTATAACTTTTCTCGGGCGTGGAAAGAAAAGATATATCCGTCGTACTTTCCTTAACGCAACCATAAGTCCCTTTAAATAACGTGTAAAAGCGTTCAGATATTAAAAAGCACAATAATTTTTCTCTGAATTGAATCTAAATGTTTATTGCGTTATACTTCTTTATTCCTTTAATCACACTTTTTTCAGGCACTTTCCTTAACTCTACCAAGACTCTTTTAAATAACCTGGAAAAATATTAATGTGCTCAAAATCACAAACATTCTTCTCTGATCTAAATCTAAATTCTAATTCCGTCATTCATACTTTTCTACCCTCTTAAGTTATCCTTTTTCTCCGGGCACTTACCATAACTCAGCCTGTAAAACTTGTAGAACTGGCCAAATATTCAAAACCACAAAATTTTTCCATGATACAAACAAATCTTTATTCTGCCGGTTCATATTTTTTCTGCCCCTATAACTAACCCTTTTTTCGGGCAGTTTCCTAACTCAACCGAAAAAAAAAAAAAAAATTCAGATATTCAAAACAACAACAATTTTTCCTATGATACAACCCTAAATCTTTATTCCCTATAACTATATATATATATTTTTTTCCCACCCTTTTAACTACCCTTCTTCTCTCTCTCTCTCTCTCTCTCTCTCTCTCTCTCTCTCTCTCTCTCTCTCTCTCTCTCTCTCTCTCTCTCTCTCTCTCTCTCTCTCTCTCTCTCTCTCTCTCTCTCTCTCTCTCTCTCTCTTTCCCTCCCTCTTCCTGACTCCCGCTGATTAAACCCCGCGACATACTGCCCCATTCATATTCTTGGCATAAATAACATTAAATATATTCTCATTATATGTCACTTATGAATGTGTTATACGTTATGAGCCTTTTATAACGTTATCACTCCTGCTGCAGACATGACACACATTAATGCCGTTTGGAGTATAAGATAACAGCAAGTTTTTTTTTCCTTATTAATGAGTGAAAACAAAAGAACAAGTAGGTGGTAATGAGGGAGGAGAGGTAAGGAAGGGAAGGGAGAGGAGGGGAAGAAGGAGGAGGAGGAAGAAGAGGGAGGTGGTGAGGGGAGGAAGGATGGGAGGACAAGGAGACGTAAGGGAAGGGAAGGGAAGGGAGGGGAGACGAGCAGGAAGGTGGAGGTAATGGGAAATACTGAAAAGGAAAAGGGGAGAGGGAGAGGGAGGGAAAGGGAGGGAGAGGGAAGTGAAAGAGGAGGAAGAAGAGGTGAAACGAGGCGTAAGAGGAGGCGGAAAAATGAGAAAGAGAAGGCAAAGAAAGGAGGAATTGAATGAGATTACGAGAAGAAAAAAGAGAAGAAGAAGAAGAAGAGGAAGAGGAAGAGGAAAAAGAAGAAAGAAGACGAGAACGAAGACGAGGACGTGAACGGGAGAAAGAGGAACAGGAAGAAGCGTAAAACAAATGAATAAAAAACCAGGGGAGAGGAAGCAAGCATCCAAAATAAAGAGAAGCGAAGGAGGAGGAAGAATAGGGAGGAGGGAAATAGAGGGGAAATTATGATGAAACAAAAGTGATGAAGAGAAGAAGATAAGGGGGAAAACAAGCGTCAGAAGAAAGGAGACAGGAAATGATGAGAGAAAGTGAGAAAGAAGAAAAAAACAAAACAAACAGAGGAATAGAGGAGGAGGAGGAGGAGGAGGAGGAGAAGGAGGAGGAATAGGAGGAGGAGGAGGAGGAGGAGGAGGAGGAGGAGGAGGAGGAGGAGGAGGAGGAGGAGGAGGAGGAGGAATGCTTAAGTTAACAAGAGTTTCGCAAAGCAACAGTACTTTTGGGTCTTATTTTCTGTTTAATTGCACTAATCTAGAAGAGCTTAGTTGAGGAGAGGAGGAGGAGGAGGAGGAGGAGGAGGAGGAGGAGGAGGAGGAGGAGGAGGAGGAGGAGGAGGAGATTAGGTGGCAGAAAGAGAAGAAGGAAAAGAACGAGAAGGGAGAAGTGAAAAAAAAAAGAATAATAACATGGGTGACGGATTAATGTAAAGAGAGAGAGAGAGAGAGAGAGAGAGAGAGAGAGAGAGAGAGAGAGAGAGAGAGAGAGAGAGAGAGAGAGAGAGAGAGAGAGAGAGAGAGACGACGACGACGAAGAAGAAGAAAAATGAAGAGAGGGAGAATGAAAAACAGCTGAGTTGATGGTGAAAAGTTGTGAGCACAGAGAATATGTAATTAACCTTCACGATCTGGGGTGGAACGAAATGAAACCGTAATTACCATTCTGGAGACGCTAAGAGATTTATAATTCTCTGCCACGTCCCTCCGACAGTCCTTCATGAAAATCGGAAGAGGGCGAGGAGACTTATGGACCGCGATCAAGGAAGGGAGTTTTCATTCATGAGAGAGAGAGAGAGAGAGAGAGAGAGAGAGAGAGAGAGAGAGAGAGAGAGAGAGAGAGAGAGAGAGAGAGAGAGAGAGAGAGAGAGAGAGAGAGAGAGAGAGAGAGAGAGAGAGAGAGAGAGAGAGAGAGAGAGTGGACGGATTGAGATAGGCAAACATACAGAAAGACAGATAGATAGACAGACAAACGGACAGACATAAAGGAAGACGGACAAACAGAGACAAACAGAGTAAGAGATAGACAAACAGACTAACAGGGAGAGAGCAATAGGTTTTAGTATGTGATCCTAACCCCCCCCTCTCTCTCTCTCCCACAGCTTTCCTTCTAAAACCATACAACGCTACACATACACGTACTTCACAATACATATCCAGCGCACGAGTGTCTCCGTGTTATTCTCCGTCACCGGGACAGATAAACACGAAGGCAAACACAGGAAACGTCAGCATCCATTTGCACACATTTCTTTGTCTGTCACCGTCGTATTTTGTCGCAGCTCCTCGCGCTTTACGGCTCTGCACTTTTCATTCCTCCTTGAGTCATGCGAGACCTGGTGAGGAACGCGCCCGTCTCTCCCTTCCCGCTGTCACCGTCCCTCCAAGTTTTCTGTCCTCAAACGCTTTGTTCTCTCATAAGGACTGTTTTCAGCGGCCGCAGAGATTGTTATTCGTGTTCTCGTGGGCTCCTAAAAACTTCCGCTAGATAAAACGTCTAAATGTTCAGGAATACGTGTCCTGTCTTGATATTCCGGGTACATGAAATGCATACTTTTGCGTCTAAGATAACCAACACAGCATTCAGTTAAACCAGGGAGAGACATTTTCTCTACCAATTTTTTTTTTTCATATTTTCTTCCCGTCCGTAAGAAGTTATTAAAATATTGGCTACGCCTTAAAAATCAATATGTATTGCATCTTCCACTAAGCCACTTCCCCTTCCACTAAAACCGACATTTCCGTTCCGTATTCAATCAACACAAAACCAAAAAATCCTGGAATAATACTGAGGCCTCTATTCTTAAGCGTACTGATAACTAATATAAGAGGCAATACTGGAAATTATTGAGATTTTCAAATGTATTTTCACGATTCTAGAGAAAGTTCAACAAACACTCTACACCACTAAAGGGATAAACAAAAAAAAAAAAAAAAAAAAAAAAAGAATGAAAACCACCAAACCATTCTTGCGGCCTTTCAAAACAACCCCGGTGAAAGACAAAGAGAGAGGCAACACTTCGGAACACGGAACACAGTGACACGAAAAACACAGGACCCATCAAGCTCAGCACACAAGATTCCAATCAGTATCAGTGTCGAGCGAGTCCTGCGTGATCTGTTGCTGTGTTAAGTGCGCCTCTGTTGATCCCCGTGGTGGGTGGCGAGGTGAGGGAGACTGGCCGCGTGATTCCATTTGGCGCGCTCCACTGCATACATCGGGGAGGGTTTTGCAGGACTTAGTGGGGAAGAGAAATCTAATTAGCAATCTCGGTCTTTTGCGGAGTGGGTTAGCGAGAGGGAGAGAGAGAGAGAGAGAGAGAGAGAGAGAGAGAGAGAGAGAGAGAGAGAGAGAGAGAGAGAGAGAGAGAGAGAGAGAGAGAGAGAGAGAGAGAGAGAGAGAGAAATTCCTTTCCTCTCAACCCCTTTCTCTCTCTCTCTCTCTCTCTCTCTCTCTCTCTCTCTCTCTCTCTCTCTCTCTCTCTCTCTCTCTTTCATTTAAGATAAGGCATGAAATCAATATTCGAGAGGAGAAGGGTAAATATAAGAAGTAAAAACGATAAAAAAGAGGAAAAGAAACACTGATGAGATTTACTAAGATGGTATTCCTGCAGAGAGAGAGAGAGAGAGAGAGAGAGAGAGAGAGAGAGAGAGAGAGAGAGAGAGAGAGAGAGAGAGAGAGAGAGAGAGAGAGAGAGAGAGAGAGAGAGAGAGAGAGAGAGAGAGATTCATTAGCTTTCTTTGCTCTTCAATAAGCTATTTCGTGCAAAGATAATTAAGAGAATGGGAGCTGGGTACGTGTGTGTGTGTGTGTGTGTGTGTGTGTGTGTGTGTGTGTGTGTGTGTGTGTGTGTGTGTGTGTGTGTGTGTGTGTGTGTGTGTGTGTGTGTGTGTGCAAGAGGTTTAATCATTATGGACAGCCTAGTAATAACTCTCTCTCTCTCTCTCTCTCTCTCTCTCTCTCTCTCTCTCTCTCTCTCTCTCTCTCTCTCCACGTGAGCCTCTGACAACTACACTCTCGCTTCCTAAAAGATTGACCGAAGTCCGGACTCGAGTGTGTTAAAGTGACTGGCTGAACATTGCAAGGGTAATGATTCTGTAATGGCAATAATAGTAATGATAACGTAATAATTATATCTTGTACTGTATTTCTATAGGGTATGATGGGGATTTATTGTCTGGTATTAATTAATGTCTTGACGTATCTTTGATTTGTTTCTTAATAATAGGTTTTTTCTTCTTATTTTACTTTGGTTTCATTCAGTTCATTCATTAATTTTTTATCTATATGTGTTTATCCTTTCATTAATTCATTGCTTTACTTGTTCATTCACTTATTTAGCAATCTATCTGTTCACTCATTTTTTATTGATTTTTTGAATAATTTAGTTTTATTTCTGATAACTACGTTCATTCTTCTCCTTGTTTATTAATTATTATTATTATCATTATCATCATTATTATTATTATTACTATTATTATTATTATTATTATTATTATTATTATTATTATTATTATTATTATTATTACTGTCAACATCATCGTCCATTTTCGTGTGTGTGTGTGTGTGTGTGTGTGCGTGTGTGTGTGTGTACGTGAAAGCAAGTGACTTCTCTTCATTGCGTCGGGTCAGATGTCATTGGCTAGCGTACTCCTCGCAGCCTCGCTCGGTGGTAAGGAAGCGGCGGCGGTGACCAGGAAATGCAACACAAGCACCGGGGAAAAGTGGGTCAGCACGCGGCCTTGAACTCACGCGAGAGAGATGGAGCCAAGAAAACAAATCCCTTGGGAACACATTATCATTAGGTAGCAAAGTTTCTCATATTCTCATAAAAATATCCCTCGGTTTCCTTATCCTCACAAATGATTAAAGTTCTTGGCTGCTGATAAATGTCCGCATAAATATAATCCTGTGCTTAAAAATGTAATATGCAGAAAAGATAAGAACGGTCGAGTTGCTTCAAGGTTAGCTCGACAAAAGGGGAGGAAGGAAAGCTAACACAAGAACATTACGCGGGCGCCCAGTCAGCATTTTACGACTCATAAATTTCTTCTGCTGCCAATTTTTCCCCCAATCAAACCCATGAATATTCAGGGCGGAGGAAAAACCCACTTTAAATTGAAAACATAAACCTTTCATCTCCAGCAGCGGATCACGATTGGGGAGAAATCTTTTAGAGCGAATCACGTCCACGCTAAACCCCTCGGGCCGCTGCCTTCATATCTCACTCAAGACTCGCGCTGCCACTGTCCCTCGCCACCTCCCACGCCTTCCCGCCCTCCACCTCCGCCCCTCTGCCCTCTGTCACTATAACCACGCCTACCTTCCTTTCATACTCCTTTCCCGTGCCGCGTAAACCATTACTGCTATGTGTGTACCGCGCATCATTCCTCATACAGTCATCACTACCACTTCAGCTTCCTTCATCAATCATTCTTCATCTCCACTACCATTACTGTATATTTACCGTCTACCATCATCACGACCATGGCCACCTAAGATTTCGTTTCTCTTCTCTATCTATCTATCTATCTATCTATCTATCTATCTACCTACCTACATATCTATCCATTCATCACCATCACGACCATTATCACCATCATCACTATACCACAGTCATCACCTTTCTTCACCTACGACCATCACCACCACCACCATTACTACTACTACTACTACTACTACTACTACTACTACTACTACTACTACCACCACCACCACCACTAGTACTCTCAGCATTTCCAAAACTTGAAACCCCGGAGGGAATCTTTTCACCTCTCACGTCCCCTCTCACTCTCTCACTCTCACACCGCGTCTTTCCATTCCATCACCGGCGCCTCCATCTCACTCCATCTCTCCACCAGTCAGCTGGGATCACATTTTCGTGCATCACCAGGTCCCACCAGTCAGTCTGGGTTGACCTGCCCGCCGCCCACATGCAAAACAG
This sequence comes from Scylla paramamosain, assembly GCF_035594125.1. NCBI lineage: Eukaryota > Metazoa > Arthropoda > Malacostraca > Decapoda > Portunidae > Scylla > Scylla paramamosain. Next base: position 35,817,541 of record NC_087152.1, on the reverse strand, counting down.
GTCCCTCGGGTCTTCCTGTCCATCTAAATATGTTCGTCTGAGGTCTGGTCTGCGTCGTGCTACGGGTTAACCTCCTTCGCTTTATTTAAGGTCGATATTCTAAGATCTCTCGTTAGGACCATTTTCAAAGGCAAGAGATGATTAATCGGGTTCTCGTAGGTGCGGTGCTTTCCTTCTATCAGTGGTGGAAAATACTCGTTAAATTTTCACTAGAATCATGGAAATATCTTTGAAGGTCCCAATGACTTCCACTAGAGCCTGTTAAAAGTTGAGATAAGGCGCCGAGACGTTTCAGAAAGCGAATCTATGAGAAGATCAACTGTGAAAAGCTCTGGAATTTATTGATTTGATGTGTGCTTTTTTTAATTTCAGTTTGTAAGACCATCCAACCAATGAAAAGTTGAGAAAGCTGTTCTCTTGCGGCTTTGGAAGCGATAATGAAGTGGGCGTTTTTAAGTCTTATTTTTTTCTTTTTTGTTCCGTGGTGAGTCTCTTTCACGCTTAAAAGAAAAAAAAAGTGGTATTTAACGTTACTAATGTTGCACTCATTTTCACGGTAGAGTATTCCTTTCACGTTAGTGAGAAGTAAGTATTGAGAGGAAAAATTTCAGCTTGGTAGCATATTCTGGAGACGGCGAAGTCTTTCACACAACCTGGAGGGCCCGAAGGCATAAAGAAGGAGGAAATGAGTCGGGAATGTTGTAATTCTTCACGCAACAACACAAGAGGAGTTCAAGCTTCAGGGTGAGCTTGTAAACAGTTCAAGCACCTCTCTCTCTCTCTCTCTCTCTCTCTCTCTCTCTCTCTCTCTCTCTCTCTCTCTCTCTCTCTCTCTCTCTCCTCTGACATCCATTGCAGCTTTTAACTGATTCACTGCACGCAACCTAACAACCTACATATAAGGGAGAGAATCCTAAAGGTTAGAAATTAGAACAAAAAAAAAAAAGTGATTCAAGCTCAACATTACATATAGGAAACATGAAAAAAACAGGTTCTCAAGCAGAATGGGCCGAAATAGATGCAGTAATTACATTGTCAGACCAGAGAGAAGGGTGATGGGTGGACATAGGTAAGTTTAATGCAAGATTGCCAGGTATAGATGTACTGGGTTGTTGTGGCTTCCCTTATGGCCTTACCTTAGTGATGGCGTTAGCGTGGATGGCAGCAGAGCAGGTGAGGACCAGCGTGGAGCCCGTCTTGATGTACACCTCCGCGGGGCCGTGAATGCTCGCCCCGCTCGCTGCAAGGAAAGGAAGATTAATTAATTGCAGAAATATGTAGGTGGGTCATAGGTGTGTGTGGTGTATACAGAGACTGCCGCGAGTAAGCCTGATGACTTCTTGCAGCTTCCTCTATGTTGGTAGTTTTTGTGTAATAAATGTACAAGTTCTGTGTTTTGCAGCGTTCATTATGTTCCTCTGTTCTTACGTAGCAAATGTATAAGTTCTGTGTTTTGTGGTATCGCTTATGTTCGTTTACGTAATACCACGGAAAAGTCTGTGGTAAGAACTTACGAGTAATCACATGGCATGCAGATGTTAAATAAATCAATAATCGTGTAATGTAAGGATATGAAAACTGGAAGCTATTAATACAAAGAGGAAATTTTCCACAATCTGTATCGCTGCTGCAATTTCTTTACTCTTGCCTCATACGATACAGCGTCGACAACGTTACATATCCTTTAATAACAACCACTGGGCTAGTCCTAATAACGGTTTGAAGACCTTAATGTGGAGCAGAATTCCAGTCAATGAATGAGACTCCTAAACTGAAAAAAAAAAAACTTTGGCTTTTTTTTTTTTTTTTTTACTCTTGTCGTTTTATCTCGACTACTTTTAACAATCCGTGGAGGTTGTTGTTGGGGGTTTTAGCGGTGCTGTATAATTCTTGTGATAATTAAACAAGGATTCTGCACATCGATAGAAAAAGTACCAATGAGAACTCCACTAATCATCTCTGTGGTCTTCAAAAAAAGTCTTGATGAGAAAACTTTTTACTTGTGACGACAAAAATAAAACAAACTTCCAGATGAAGTTGAAGCAGGTGCGGTGTGTTCGCCTCATTAGAAAACGCGCTGTAACAAATATGTAACGGTCATTAAACTTTCGTGAAGCATAAGAAAACTGCTTCATGATAAGAAACTCAGGTCATAGAAGACATCTGGAGGAAAAAAAAAAAAATAAAATGAAGAAAGGAGACATTTTACCGTGTTAAATGAATGGAGGAGCATGAACGATGAATGATGGAAGAATAAGAGGGGATAAAGATGAAATTAGAGGGCTTTACATGAAGAAAAAAAGACATTTATCTTCCAAGCGGAAGCATTTATCTTTTAAATGGTTTGGAGGCGGAAGCGGCGCGGAAAAAGGGCATCCATTTATATAAAACTGAACTGGGTAAGAGTAGATATGAAGGCAACACCAGTTTACCTAAAAAGAAGAAAAAAAAAACATCCACTAAAACCGGGTAAATATTGGTAGCCATATTAAATAACATGGTTATAACGGGAAAAAAAAAAGAAACAAATCATAAAAATGTTGACTGTTACATTATATTATTTACACTTTATCATTACCAATAAATAAACTAGGTTGACTAAACTCAGCGCGGGTGGCTAAAGGTAGTGAGGTTTCTACCACACTAACTCATACTTGTCTTTCGTTATACATTTATTTCTTCCCTAACTAAAGAATGATCTGCTCATACTTGTCTTTCGCTAAACATTTATTTCTCATTTAACTGGTGAAATTATTCAGTCACATTCTTTCCTTCAACCTTTTGGATATAAGGCCGAGTGAATCATGGCTAAACTTTCCTTGAGAGGCGTGAGAGGCAATAACCTTGAGGGAGCGTGAGAGGCGATGACCCACCACCAGCTCTGCTCCGACCTTGACCAGGGGACTTCTAACAAGATGAGCCAAGACACGCACGGACGGCTGATGCGTGGCGCTGGGCAGAGGCTGACACACACCTCAGCTTTCCTACTCTCATTTTCTTTCTGGGGTCGGCATCTGAGAGTTTTTCGTTTCTCCCTTAGCCAATCTCCTTGACGAATAACACACACACAAACACACACACATACACGCACACACACACACACACAAGGTACTCTATGGGCCTTACGTAAACACTGCAACTACTATACAAATACAAACATCTCAAAATCGTTACTCTCTCAAGAATGACGCAGTGCTCAACCTCGGCTTAGCTTCCTCAATACAGTTTACTATGCTATTATTTACTATACTGGCGACTGAGAACTGGCACTCTAGTGGGCCTTTTCTTTAACGTTTTCGGTTGCCTTTGACCAGTGTCCCTCTTACATAAGCAAACAAATAAATAAACAAACAAACAAACAAATATTCTTTATCCCTACAATGCAAGATGGTAAAAGTCAGGAATACTCGTACACACACACACACACACACACACACACACACACACAGAGGTCATCGAGCACTCCATAATCTTTGATGGAGGAAAGAAAGAAAAAAAAAAGTATAATTTGTATATTCCTCAGTTATTTATTTCGGCAGTACAATTTCCGCCTGTCACTCACTTGGGGCTCGCGGTGCTCAGTTATAAAATATATCCTTCCTTGCCGACCTCTGTGATGGCTAATGTTTGGCTTTAATGCGTGATGGGAACGTAAAAAAAAAAAAATGTAACAGGCAGACTCTCTCTCTCTCTCTCTCTCTCTCTCTCTCTCTTTCTCTCATTGGATTATGTATCATTCATTTTGTAATAAGTATTATTTCGTATTATGTATTTCGCTATATATAACTTTTGGTTCTCTTTTATCTATAAACTGTGTGTGTGTGTGTGTGTGTGTGTGTGTGTGAGCGGTCCCTTCCAGCAACCCTTATATATTATTCTCCCTTCTCCATGTCTCCTTCGGCCATTAGAGGAGATACAGGTAAATGATGTTTGGTCAGCAGGAGGGAGAGAAGGGAGGAAGAGCAGCCTGGCGTCTCTCCTCGCGTTCACAGGTCATGCAGTGCTCCGCTTCCTCACCGCCTGAAAGATTAATTCCTTCTATTTCCGCCACTCGTATTTATTGGATGATCGCCACTTAGAATTTTCAGGTTGGTATATTGGCTCTCGGGTTAAGACTGGATACCATCACTGGCGGTTGTGTTATTAGTGTTATTATTTTGAAGGCTAAAACTGGTTATATTTTACTTGCAATATTATTATTGTTATCAAAGCTATTACTGCTGCTGATGATACTACTACTACTACTATTACTACTACTACTACTACTACTACTACTATTACTATTACTACATACAGTATTCTACATATTTTCTTCTTCCCTGATTGTCAAGAATTTTGAAAAGGAGCGAGAGCAAATGATTGATAATCCTTCTCTTTTCGTTATTTTTTTCCTCTTCTCTATTCATTTGTTGTCTTCTTGTAAATAAATATCAATATGTATTAGTATAGGTAGTAGTAGTAGTAGTAGTAGTAGTAGCAGTAATTGTTGTAATTATCGTTGTTATCATTGATGATTATATGACTGTTGTTCTCTGTTGTTACTGCTACAGTTGTTATTACTATTATTTTTCTTATTGTTATTATTGTCATTGCTGTAAATGTTGGTGATATTACTGCTACTACTGCTGCTGCTGCTGGCGGTACTAACAGCCGCGGATCTCCACCAGGGGCGAGGAGGTCACTACTAAATCAAGGCGAAAATCCAGCCCCTGTAATAATGTTGGAGGAATTGAAAGCGTTGGGTGGTGCAGGGTGATGGGTGGTGACAGGGGGACGCTATGAGTGGTGAGGGGAGATGGGTGTTGCTGTTCAGTGAGAGGTAATGATAAGGATGGGAGGTGATGGGAACAGTGGGTGATGATGCTAGTGATGGAGTGTGATGAGAGGTGATGTGTGGTGACGGAGCGGTGTGCAGTGTGTGTGTGTGTGTGTGTGTGTGTGTGTGTGTGTGTGTGTGTGTGTTAGGATACTTAACAAAAGGTCCGGACAGCCTGTTTTTCAAAGCTAAGCAAACTTTATGTAACTAAAAAGATTTAAAATGTGCCACATTCATGAATACGCAACTGTTTAAGTGAATTTTAACCATAGATGTCGTAGGAATATGGGAAACGAACCATCAAATATCGAGAAGCCGAGATGAATCAATGACTGATGTGATAATGACAGAGAGTAGATTTAAGTGATCAGGAAATGCCTTGTATAGATCAAATAGTGTCAGGCAGAGCTCCTATTTCCATGTGTTGTTAAGTACCTGTATCGACCTGTCATCCCGGTTCATAAATTCACTTATTATTTTAAAGCCCATACTGACTCGGCACTGGCAACCTGATTACTGAGTCTATTCTTCTTTGTTTCGTATATATTCCTTTTGTACAGTGGAAGTCAGAAATCAAGCAACCATCTGTACTCATTCCCACCGTGTTTAGTGTTTCCTCTCAATCTTAAGCCATATGAACGAACGGCTAAGAATCAACCAACTGACAGATTTAGAAAGGAGATTGCCAGGTCAGAAAACTTCAGATTGAGAGGAAGACACAAAATAAGTGTAGATTTTATTCGGCAATTGACCATGACAGCTTCACATTCTTTCCCCTGATAGACGAGACACAAGATAGATGAAGGTTGCCTCGTAATGAGTGACGCAAAACTGGGTAATTATCCCGATGAATATGTAGCGTCTGATTCCGTGAACTAAGGATTAATTTCATCACTTTAACGAGCGAACCCATCCATCGTTATTGAAATTCCATCACTAATGAATGGAATGCAATAAGGCTCAATGATACAGGCAATTTGGTATGTTTGTAATACCATTTTCAACAATATTTTACCCTTTCATTAACGGAACTCTTGAAATTATTAAGCTTTGCCATTTTGATCAATTTAATGGTAATTTTAACTTACCTCCCTCTGTCTATCCTTCAGCCGCTGCCTCGTTCGGTCTCCGCTAAGCAACACAACTCGATATAAACCCAGACTTCTCATTTTTTCTCCTGGAAGTCCACTAGGATATGTAGCAAAAGAGTACAGCTACTGCAGCCCACCACGGGAACACGAGTGCCGGACCTGTGTGTTGCTGTGCTGCACAAAGGTCCATAAAAGCGTCACGAGCAGGGCGCGGACTGCTAATGGGCGGACTTCACCACTTTATTGACCCTCAGGCCCCGAGGAACACGTCTGCCGCTACGAGAGTTTGTTGTTTGTTTGTACGTATGCAGGTAATTAAAAACGCTTTACATTAACGGCACATTATTTTTCTGATCAATAAAAGTTTGTGTTTTTTCCTATTTTTATTCTATTTATTTATTTCACTGTGAGCCGCTAATTGGCAGGCTTTTTCTTTCTATTTTTGTGACCTTGGCCGGCCTTCTTCACACATGAAAAAAAACTAAAAAAAAAATAAATAAAGAAGTTACAAATATCATATATAAAACAGAATACGGTTTACTGGAATGTTTTTTTCTTTTCTATTGAATATTGACGCATAATTGTGAAAAATAGACCACATATACGACACAGAATTTAACAGTGGAAGTCCAATGACATTATCGGTACGTGACGTCCACTGAGACTTCCATAACTCAGGTAAGCGGCTCGCCAGGTGGCATGTTGCACCCTGCTGGTTGAGAAACGCTGCTACAAACCCATTAGAAGTGTTTGGTTAACTTTCAGTACGGGAACGGCAGGCGTCAAAGGCAAGACTTAACTCGTAAACGCTAAACTAACTTACGCGCTTAACTCCTTCATACACGACACGTTTCCTGTACGAGTATGGTCGATAAAAGCACCCCGTGACCTCCTGTGCTCCAAGGAGGTGGTGGATTTACACACCACGTTTTTCTTTCGAGTTTATTGTATTTGGAATATTGAGATCGTATATTGCCTCTATTTTCAGTACCTGGCGATAAGAAAGGTGACAGACGGCGTGTCCATAGCAGGGAGACGAGTTCCGGGAATGCTGAGATAAATTTATGATTCGCACCTTCGTCATGAATTGAAAATACTCTTAATTAATTATGTGCATTGCCAGAGGGGTGAGCGAGCTCTGGAAAAAAGAAAAGAAAAAAGAATTCAATCCATTACGTAGAAAAACCTTATAATATGTATATTGAAGTGTCCCGCTCCAGCAGACCAGTATTTGTGGGATAAGGGATGTAGCAAGGGTGATACACAGGATCTTTACGGTTAGTGATCATAATATTGGTATCTTAAATGTCCCCAATGACATTCCACCAACAACGTGATTACTGAGTTTATTCCATTCTTCATCTACTATTCGATTTGAGAACTTTCCTTCCTCGTGACGAGTGTCCTTCGGAGGGCGCCTCGCCCAGACCAGTTCAGCTGCTCGCTGAACAGTGACAGTTAAAGAAGGATTGCTTTAGTATTTAGAATAATGTACATAACTAAAAATGATTGAACAAAATTTCACGTAGATTATTAGTCACCATATTTTTGCGTGAGAAATTTCATCATACCTTGTGAATATGAAAAAAAAAAAAAAGACCGAAGGAAAGGAATAATTGATTTGTAAAAGCACTGATGTTTTTTTTCTTAAAAAAAAAAAAAATCTTTTCCATGCGAGGCACCTGCTTTCCCTTTCTCTCGATTTAAGTCTGGGAGGGAGGGAGAGAGAGAGAGAGAGAGAGAGAGAGAGAGAGAGAGAGAGAGAGAGAGAGAGAGAGAGAGAGAGAGAGGAGGCAGAAAAAAAAAAAAAAATAGATCTTAGAAGGATCTAGAGCGGCTGACCTCACCATGGATCATAATAAGGCGATGAAGAAGGATCTCAGAAGGAACTACATTGGTATTTACTAAAACTGATCAAGACCCAGACGCTCCCCACACGTGCGTGCTGCCGCTCATAAACATGTGAGTTATACTTTTGGAGCGCTGTCGGTAAATTTTCGAGGCGCCGTGAGTTGCCTCTGGAAGACTAGTGTTCAAAAGTCCTAAAGAAGTAACACTATAATGCGCCCTAATAACTCACAAGCGTAAATGAAAACACACTCCTTAATTAAGTTCGGCCGGAATGGTTCATTACGGAATAACAACCTACTTTATAGTCGGCACTTAGTCACCCCACAGGCATTAGACTCTGACATAAGATTTAGTTAGAGCCCTTCCCGTGCCGAGGTGGGCGATGAAGTGCTCAGAGAAAAGACATCGCCTCTTTCCTTACTTTAATTTTTTTTTTTTTTTTTTTACGCGCAAGGGAGGCTAAACAAGGGGTACAAAAAAAGGTGAACTTAAATGCCGCTCTCCTTAAAGTTTTGCTTAAAGTGTTAGTTTGTGGAGAGGCTGGCAGGTGTAGTAGCAAGAGCCAATACCTTCGTAGGTCATCTTCATTTATTCATTTAACCAGACGTTTTGATGTTAATTAAACTGGCCACTTTTCAATTATGTCAGGTAATCCAAAATGACGTAACATATAAACGTTCAAATGCTGTCCTATGATAAGCGACTAAGGTCCAAATGTTGAAAAGATCGAAGTATCTAAGACTATTTATACTCCGCAGCATCACAACAATGAGTGAACAGCTACGGGCTTCACACGCTACACGGGCCTGGATTGATTGTTAAACTCGAAAGTTTTGTTTTTAATGTTTTAATGTGTTTTAATGTTTGTTTGTAAAATGTGTTGATTGTATGAGATATGTATATATAAACTGACTTTTTACTGCTGTGTTTTGAGAACTCACAAAGCAAATTTCATGTACATTATTATGCAAATATAAAGTATTATTATTATTGATGTCATCTTCAGTGGCTGAGAAGAGAAGAGACATGACGTCAGTTTAGTAAAGAAACGTCTTGTCATATTAACAAAAATTCTCGTATTTACTTCGATAAGTGTTAGTTTAATAAAGGCATGTATATGGAGTCTTAAAGTTCTGGTGGTAGTCAGGCTGATGAACATAATGTGAGGTACGTAAACATATAAGAGCCTCTTTTAGCACAGTTCTTTAAGCAGATGGTGGCGCCACGGCATGTGTGTTTGCATCTGTAACAGTACATTAATAACTCTAGTTGGCGGTAGACTGATTCAGGACACACAGGGGACGTAATAATCTGCTCGGCGTTTATAGGTACAAATTATCACATTTGTGTTTTGTCACTGTTGCGTTTAAAATTCATAAAATACATTTGAACATTTGAATATTTACTTATAGTCTAATAACGGAACAAAGTAATGGTAAAACAAGATAAATAATATAAACCAGCCTTTCTAATGAGCAAAAGCAACTTAAAGCGACACACACATATATATTCACTCCACATTTGTTACACTAAATAGTTACTGAGACACACGGAACTACCTCCATAACAATAGACGTAACTCGCCCAATGCTGCGTCGCCCTTCTGGGAATAATGAGCTGCTTTTCTCCTTTGCCAGTCCCTAGCCCTCGCCACCTCGGGCTCACCTCCATTATGCAGGTCAGGTTAAGTTTCGGTTAAAATAATGACCATCCCGAGGGCCGTGGTGGTTCATCTCTTTTCACGAAGGCTGGAATATTTTTTTAGTTAATGATACCCACGAGGTTCAGAAGGCTGGAGCCCCGCCCGTGGAGCAGGTGAGGGTGTTGGTAGGGGTAAACATATACTTTTTATAGCATAACTGTAGGTACCTGTTATCCTTAAGATTTCCCTGGAGCTTAATTACCTTCCTTCTTACCTGCCGCTTAAAGTTTGTTGGCCGGGAGGAAAGGTGCACGCTCTGCCTTATTGACTATAGGCGGCGTGCACGCGGCGGTGCTCGCGGCGCTGTAAGAGGGGATGCTCGGGAGCCGCGGCATTGTTTGTGGGGAGGAACAATACCGTGGTCCCTTTGCCTCCTTCCCTTTGCCGGTATTAGTGATGCGTGGGCCGTGATATCTGCGTTGTCATTGCGTGTACACACACACACACACACACACACACACACACATATATATACGATATATATATATATATATATATATATATATATATATATATATATATATATATATATATATATATATATATATATATATATATATATATATATATATATATATATATGGTAGTAGTGGTGGTGGTGGTGGTGGTAGCAGAAGTATTATTATTATTATTATTATTATTATTATTATTATTATTATTATTATTATTATTAGCGGTGGTCACGATAATAGTAGTGGTAATGGTGGTAGTAACAGTATTATTATTATTATTATTATTATTATTATTATTATTATTAGTAGTAGTAGTAGTAGTAGTAGTGGTAGTAGCAGCAGCAGTAGTAGTAGTAGTATAGTAGTGGTGGTAGTAGTAGCTGTAGTAGTAGAAGAAGTAGTGGTAGTAGTAGTAGTAGTAGTAGTAGTAGTAGTAGTAGTAGTAGTAGTAGTAGCAGTAGTAGTAGTAGTAGTAGTAGTAGTAGTAGTAGTAGTAGTAGTAGTACGATAACAATAACTGCTACTACTACTAGTTTATTGAAAAAAATTATATTTGACAAAAAAATTATGGAAAGGCAATCAAAACTATAATATACGCGTGTAAATAAAATAATAAATTATAAAAATAAAAGACGTGATGAAATTTCCACAAAGAAGCTATTAAGAGCGAGATCAAAGGTGAAGTCAACACAACGCTGAGGGAGAAACCTTGTCTGAAACACACACACACACACACACACACACACACACACACACACACACACACACACACACACACACACACACACACACACACACACACATACACACACACACACACACACACACACACACACACACAAAGATATATACATGTTTATTCATTATTATTATATACGCATTACAACATAACTATAAGATTTCTTTTTACCACTTCTTTTTATTTTGGAATTCTGCATCTGTATGTTTTAATACCAATAATGTTTTCAATGCAGTAAACTAAAGCTTGAACTTCTTTATATTTCAAGGACGTTTCTGGCAGAGAGACAACCTGAGTATACAGAGGGAGTTTTGGGAGACAAGCCATATTCTCACAGTCCTGGAGTTGTAGCTCGTTGACAAGGGATGTGACATGCAGGGCTGGCAGACCCACGCAGCACCTGCTTCTTTGACTTATGATAATTCCAGTCATTCCGACCTGCGACCCACCAAAGGCGATGAATACTGATGATGGCGTCCAGACCCCTCCAGCGTGATGAGAGACATGAAACGCCTTATCTCTATAGGGAACCAAACATTTCCTCGTCTACAGGTTCAGGACAAAGGCATACATTTGAATTAATGGAGGATAATTCCAGACTGGCAAGACGTGCAGTTACTTAAAGCTACAAAGATTTGTAAAATTCCTCACACACCAAAGAAACCATCACTTTTACGCGACCTTTCAGCACAACGGTGAGGCACAACGGTGCTGATGGTGTAGTGTACAGTGACTGCAATAAGCGTTGTGTATGGAGCGGTACTTTTTTCCAGGGTTATCTTACTCGCCTGTGCTCCGCGTGATTGAAACAGCAGTAAGCGGAGGGTTTAGGGGCAGCACGCAGGCGACTAAACCCACCAGCAACATGCAACAATAGCCAGGCACATGCGGGGCTTGAGGATGGATCCCCACGAGCGCCACACCCTCGTGCTCGTCACGTTTCGTTATCGTTTCGTTGCATGACACCTTTGCGTGTTGTGAAAATTGGCGACACTGATACCGACGCAAACTACATCTTCACTCTATCAATATGTCAAGTCACGTCGTTGGCAACAATGCTCGTTCGTGAGAATAAAACACTCGAGAAAATAACTTCTGCAGGTTTCCTTTAAATTATCAGTCCCTCCATGTGTTTTACAATGAAATATGACTTCATTGTGTTTCAGAAACCAACTAAGGCTTTAAAATTATGCAGTCTAATGGCACGGTGGCAGTAATAGAAGGCGATACAGAAGACAGTAAGATGGAGGCGAGTGCTCCACTGTGGCGGCCCCTCATGGAACCAGACCAAAGAAGTAGTAGTAGATTGTGTCCTGTAATTTTGCTTCTTACTGATAAAACTTAATTCTACATGTACAATATACTTCGCAGAATTCATCTTCATTACGGAAATACATCACGCAAGTGCCTTCTCTTCGTGTTCGTTACATCACGAGTGATTCATATATCAGCGCGTGCTGCTTGTAGTATTCTTATGTTTGCCCTCACTATTTAATTTCGACCCATTTCCACCGTCATCTATACTTCACCCTCTCTCTCCTGCTGTCCATCAGTCTCTCTGCGTCACATTTACACTATTTACATGATCGCACCCACCTGCCAAGGCAACCAGGGCGGAAAATGAAGGTCCGTCCTCCGTCTATGTTGCCGGACGAATAATTACTTCTGATCCGCTTTACAAGACTCTCTTCTATTTCTTTTGTCGCGTGATTTTCTTTTTATATGCAAAGTACAGGAGCTTCCTTCCCATTGAGTGCTACTGACAGTATGACATGTGTAATACTAATGTAGACTGATGAAATAATTTATTACTTTCCATGCTATGACTAGATATTCAAATTTGTATCGGGTTTCGTTTCTCTCTCTCTCGCTCTCTCTCTCTCTCTCTCTCTCTCTCTCTCTCTCTCTCTCTCTCTCTCTCTCTCTCTCTCTCTCTCCCCATGATATCCCTCGACACTCCCTCTCTGCCGTATTGTTTTACATCTCCAAACGGGAAGAGGAAACTGATAACGAAAGCAAACACACGCTATTTTCTTCTCTTAAAAGCAGCGGAAGGGGAATGGAAGGAGGTGGGGACAAAATAAAGGTCCTGGACGTGAGGCTGAACAAATATATGAATGCTGAAACCCATGGAAGCCAGTGAAGTCATCTCTCCTATCTCGATGCGGAAGAAAATTGCATGTAACTTTATATTCTCCGTGCAAGGTAACCAGTTTTAAGGCAGCCGTTTGCAGAGGTCAGAAGCCTGAATTTTTGGCTTCCTATGACTTCATCCTGTTTAGGAGAAGAGGTTCAAGACACCTTCAAACCTGAAAAAAACTCTTTAATGAAGTTATTTATTTATTTTTTATTTTTTGATGGGAAGGGGGGTGAGAAGCAATTCACGGGTCTTTTTGGCAAGTTTGTTTCCTGCCTGCGCATCTCTTCCTAGTGGCTAAAAAAAAAAAAAAAAAAAAAAACTGAAGAACCGATCTAACTTTTCAAACTTCATTAACTGCTACCGCGACATTTGACAGGTTGATGTGAAATTATATCTTAATTTGAAAAAAAAAAAAGTTATGTCACTGTCGAATGCCAACTGAATGTCTTCCTTCACAACATACATTTTTTTTCTTTTTTTTTTCTTTTTTAATGCCTGTTGAGTCCATCGCCAGCATTCCTCTCCTCTCCAGGCATGACAGCAGCGCTACGCCGCCACAGGAGACAGGCAGTGGTGGGTGTTCACTACTCATCGCGACTCACTTCACTACAACGCTCACGATTTACTCACGCGAGGATCATTTTTCTGCTAGACTGATGTCACTGGGGCGTATAATTCCTGAGGCAACTCGTGGGACCTCCAGGATTTATTGGCAGTACAGCAAGAGTATAGCTCACAATTATTTATGAGCGGAGGCACGCACGTAAGCAAAAAAAATCTCTGTGTTTTGTTTATGTTTAATAAATACCCTGTGAAATATTTTCTTCCTTCTAAGAGTTATTATATGAGCTTTTTCTCAAATATTTCAAGAGTTACGACTTCATTCTCTTCTCAGATATTCATGATTTACCCTTTTTCCTCCATGAAATATTACCACAAGTGCTACATATAAATCTTGGTATCTGTGTTTAATAAATCTCTATTTTTCTTTCTCAGATATTCACAACGCATCACGTTTGCTTCCTTACTTCATTCCTACACCTGCTTCACATCACCTCAAGCATTCACGGCTCGACGGCTTTAATTGGAATAGTTTCCACTTAAATAGATCACATCACGAGGTGGGGAAGGAGCAAAGAATTCCTTACGAACTTAATCGATGTTGGAAGACTCGAACACTCCTCTCGAGCTCCAAGACTCACGTTATCTGAGCTAATTGAGATGAAACTCACCGACTCGTAATGCTCGCACCTGTCGCCTTTGGATCTCTCTCTCTCTCTCTCTCTCTCTCTCTCTCTCTCGTCACTGTGAAACTAAAGAAACAAGAAATGCTAATAAAGAAAAGGAACGTGTGATGTGATTACCAGAAACATGAAGAGACCAGAGAAGGGCCGACATGTATCACATTCCTGGTTTCATGCAGTGCATTATGGTACTGCCTCGCCACAAAATAACGCACGTCTCACTCTCATGGATGAAGGAGTGCTTCTTGCTGGTAAAACTGTACGGTCCACTGGTATTACGTTATTACCGTCATTTTTTTCCTTTGGTTCGAAAATCTGTTTGGAGGAAATACGTGGCAGTCAGGGTGTGTTAGGTCAGGAAGGTCACACACTTACGACGGTGTTAGGATAAGTAATAATGAAACATGATTTTTTTACTACATATGAATTGATCATATTGGCCACCAGGATGAAACGTGGCGCGGTTCTGCACATTTACCTGCATTAAGCTTTACGAACAAATGTACAAGACACGCCGTATGTTTTTGTTCTCAGCGATCATTTTTTTTACAGTGCTCAAGATTATTATTGCACTAATCACCTATTATGAATTCCCCTGAAATAGTAGAGTAGCAAGTGCTTATTTCACCCTAAGAAAGAGCAAGCAGAGAAGGAAACCGAGCATCTTTTTTTTTTTTTTTTTTTAAGGTATCCTTCCTTTTTTAACACTGTAGTTATTATTACATAGGAAAGACTTTGGAATTCATGTGAAATAATAGCGTCAAGTTTTTTTTTATTTATTTTTTTTTTATCCCAGATATAATAGCAGGGGAGGGGGACAGAAACCAGACCTGTGTGTTGCTAAAATCCAGACGATCACTTTTTATTTTACTATACCCACGATTACTATTGCATCGGGAGCCTATTTTAGAATCCATCCGAAATAATACTGCCAAATATGTATCCCACCTCAAAATATAAGAAAAGTGAGGGAAACCGGACCTGTGCACTTTTATCCCAGCACACTGCACTCATGATTATTATTGCATGGGGGAATTATTTTCGAATTCATTAGAGAAAACGGTGTCGTGTATATTTCCACCTTAAATAAAAGAATAGGCAGGAAAACCAGACCTGTGTACTTTTATACGATCGCGCTTTTTATACCATGGCATCAGTGATTATTATTGCACCGAAGAATTTATTTTGGAGTTCACCTTTGACAACAAGTGTATATTTCACCTTCCACAGGGGCGGCAAGGAGGGGAGTAACAGAGAGGGAAGGATGGAAGCCGGATGAAGGAGGACTTGCATCGATAACCAAGAGTAATTCTGAAATTCGTCTGAAATAATGAGACAGGAATATTTTTCACTTGAAGTATGCATAGGATTATAGATGGAGTAGGAGCAGAAAAGGAAGTAACATAAAAGGGGGGAAGGAGGGAGGGATGGACATGAGGAGAAAAGAAAAAAAAGACGAATAAAGAAGGGAAGTAAAGGGAGACAGAGTAATGGAAATAAGAGGAGGAAGTGAGGGAGACAAAACAATGGAGACAAAAGGAAAGGAAGAACAGGAAGACAGGGAGGGAAGACAAAAGGAGAAAGGAAGGGTAGTAGAGACGGGGAGGGGTGAAAGTAAGATGAAGGAAGGGAGAGAAGAAAAAAGAGGAAGGAAGGGAAGTACAGACAGGGAGGGATGAAAGTAAGAGGAAGGGAGAGAGGCAAAAAAAAAAAAAGAGGAGGAAAGAAAGGGAAGGAAATGAAAACAAATCGGTATGAAAGTATGAGGACGAAGAGAGGGAAGGAAGAAAGAGGAATAAGGATAGGAAAAATAGAAAAACAGGGAAGGACAGAAGTATGAGGTAGAAAGAGAGGGAAAAAAGAAAAGATGAGGAACAAGGTAGGAAAGCAAAGAAAGGCAAGAAGGCAGGAGGAAAGGATAGAGAGAAAGAGAGAAGGAAGAAGGAAGAGAAATAAACACAAACAAGAGAGAGAGAGAGAGAGAGAGAGAGAGAGAGAGAGAGAGAGAGAGAGAGAGAGAGAGAGAGAGAGAGAGAGAGATAACGCTGACTAAATACAGTACGGTGCAGTGTGGTGAGGTGCGGTGCGGACGGCGGAAGATCCTATCCCAACCCACATATCCCACCCACACACGGTACGTACCTTTAACACACACACACACACACACACACCACAGACACACATTAAGGCAGTTTTACGATTCACGAGTTGGTGGTGTGGTGCGGCGCGTACGGAACAAAGCAATACCTGAACTTACGCCCTTACATTATTTCTCCTCCCTCCCTACCATTGGAAAGCAGTCCATTCCTTGAGGGCTAAACTCGTACACTTGGCGGGCTGTAAATTAACACGTCACCTACATTACTGCTGTTGGTGGTGTTGAGGTGTCTTTAATACGTTCGTAGCTCAAAGGGAGGCTAGTGTTGCATTGCATTACTATATACATTACAGTGACAAAGAGAGGGGGGGGAGAGAAAGGGTTGATTCACTGGCACGAGTAATAGATTGTGTCACGTTTTCTTTTGTTTTTGCTATAACCCGTTTAAATATTACATCAACTGTATTTCTTTTCTCTCTCTCTCTCTCTCTCTCTCTCTCTCTCTCTCTCTCTCTCTCTCTCTCTCTCTCTCTCTCTCTCTCTCTCTCGTATTTCAACGACTGATCCTTATTATTTTTCCGAGTGGAGTCTTCTCTTACATTACGATTTTTCTTGCACTTCCTCGCAACAAATAAAAAGAAATGTGAGGATATAACTGTGTGGAGAGAGAGAGAGAGAGAGAGAGAGAGAGAGAGAGAGAGAGAGAGAGAGAGAGAGAGAGAGAGAGAGAGAGAGAGAGAGAGAGAGAGAGAGATGCATAAAGAACTGGGGATGAGGAAAACGGTGCTCCAAGTCTAATTTTCTTCTTCTCCTCCTCCTCCTCCTTATCTTTATATCTCTCCTCTTACTTCTTTTCATCTGGGCATTCCTTGTATCAGCCATTCATTCCCTCTTTCTCCTCCTCCTCCTCTTTCCCCTCTTCTAATTCCTTTTCTTTGTATCCACAATTCTTTCATCTTCTCTTTGCTTTCGTTCCTCCTCTGTTTATCTTCCTCTTGCTGCTACTACTACTACCGCCACCACTACTACTGCTACTACTACTACTACTACTACTACTACTACTACTACTATTACTGTTGTCTTAAGATTGAAAACCAGGTGGGAAATAAGAACAGGAGAAAAAGGACAGATAAAAGGTTAAGCTCTGTCGTGTGTGTGTGATGTCTAATCTGTCATTCTCACCTGTAAAAGAGCGACACATACACTACGTACTTCGTAATTCAGCCTTTAGAATAATCCAAGGAGTGACTACCCTATCTAAAGGTTAATGGTTCTCTCAGGGACAGCACTCGGCAACACGCGACAGACGAGGAAACAATTAAATATTCCCGTTACCTGAGCTATTGTAGCACTGCCGCCTCCCAGACTACACGCTACCACGCATTATCTTTTGAAACTCCTTGCTGGGTGCGTCGCTCAGGAAGGTAGGTGAGGCAATGAGGGATGAGGAAGAATAGGGAATTAAAGGGAGGAATGTAAGTAAGAGGAGAGAGGGAGTGAGGCAAAAAGATGCACGTGTTAGTGATGGCTTCCTTCTGTTTGGGAGTTCGTCTCATCAAAGAATTCATTCCATAAAACATTTCTTCCATAACAACAACAAACACTACTACTACTACTACTATTACTACTACTACTATTACTACTACTACTACTGCTGCTACTGCTATTACTACTGCTACTGCTACTACTACTGTTACTACTACTACCACCACCAAAAAATAGTTACCAAACAGAGTGGTGGATATCCGGAATGGACTCAGTAATCAGGGTGTCACTGCAAAGTCAACAGGAAGTTCTATGATTCAGTAAGTTTTTTGGATTGGGATGACAGGTGGATACAGGTATTCGAATTTAATGCAGGGACTGTTACCTGTAGGCCTGCTAGCAAGAAGCCAGTAGGCCTAAACGTGCCACTACTAACCCTGCTGATCACAAGAATATAAGAAAATAAGGGAAGCTGCAAGGAGTCATTAGGCCTACACGTGGCAGTCCCTGTATGAGACATACCTGCATATTTCCACCTATCATCTCCGTCTATAAATTTGTCTAATCTTCTTTTAAAGCTCCGTAATGACTCAACACTAACAACATGATTACTAGTAATCGAGTCCATTCCATTCATATACCGCTCAGTTTGGGTTCTATCTCTTTATTAAATCTAACTTTTTCAAGCTGCTGCTGCTGCTGCTGCTGCTACTACTACTACTACTACTACTACTACTACTACTACTACTACTACTACTACTACTACTTCCTCTGGTTCTGGTGCTGATGCTGGTGCTATTGTTACTGCTCCTACTACTACTTATTACTACTACTTTTTCCTTTCACGTATAAGGGATCTACATCACCGCTATAAATGAATTCAAAGCTTCCCTTTCACAGGTGTTAGCGTGGTTGGACTGCCTCTGTCAGGCTGCCTTTGTATTATGAACTTACTGCTAACTCGTGATAACCTTTACGGCCGCACCGGACAGCTATACTGCGTGGAAACTGCCTGCGTATGAATCTGAACAGTGGTGTTGGGAGGCTACGAAAAAGAACCGAGCAATCTGTGCAATCTACATAGATAATCAGAAGATAATTTGACTACATCTCTTATTCAAAGTAAATTATTCATCTTGTCATGGTTTTTCCCGACCAAGCTTTCATGATGTGGTCAACACGTACTGTCGCCTCATAGATGTGACTTCCTGGTCAATTTCTCTTTCAGGTACAGTCACGCCCAGAAGTCGAGTAACATACCGTACTCGCTTCCAATTTGTTTGACGTTTATCATTAGTGTTATAAACCTTCTTATCTGCTAATACTTTATCAATGATTAGGTTTTGCAAGATCAGGGAACTCAGTTATATACAAGCCAGTGTTCTTAAACGGTTTTTGACTTTCATCGGGACTGTTTTCTAAGGCCACATATATTATTTGGCAATTATCTCTGGTGTTTCTTCCAATGATGATAAATAATTATTGTTAAAGTCTCACTAGAATCATGAATGCACTCTTGAAAGATACATAACACTTACTGGAGGGTGTTGAAAGTCGTCGCGATAAGACGCTGAAATCTTTGAGAATACAGGACATGACTCACCTTGGACCGTGAGGGTGACAGGGCGAGACAGCTTGGGCCTGGTGTTCACCTGACACTCGTACACGCCCGAGTCGTTAGTGAGGGCGGTGCGCACCTCCAGCTCGAAGGACGTCTCGTTCTCCATCCTCACCTGTGGGTAGACACGCCTCCGTCAAGATGTGCAAAAGTGACACCAAGAATATTAACTGTCGTCACTGATAATTTAGGTCTGTGATCCTGGCTCGTCTGTAATCCCGTCTTCTCTGTAACTATGTCTTGCCGGTAACTCTGCCTTGTGTGTAATTCTGTCATGTCTGTAACCTTGCTTTGTAATTCTGCCTTGTCTGTGACTTTGCCTTGTCTGTAACCCTGCCTTGTCTGTAACTCTGCCTTATCTGTAACCCTGCCTTATCTGTAACTTTGCTTTGTCTGTGATTCTGCCTTGTCTGTAACTCTGCCTTGTCGGTAATCCTGGTTTGTCTGTAACCCAGGCTGTCTGTAACCCTGCCTTCTTTAATTCTGTCTGTAACTTTGACATGTACAGCTTCTTCTTTCCAAATAACAAATTACGTCACTCATCTACTTGATTACATAAAAAAAAAATTCTAAAAAGTATAGGAAAGTTACATTTGAATAACTTTATCAACTATAAACGGTGTGATTATTCTTTTCGATTTGTCGAAATAAATGCTGAAGTTTCTCCAGCTCCAGACAGAGAAATGATGTTGCAGTAAGCACTCAAACATGATGCATCTTTCCCTTCGTGTTTTATGTGTCTACATATCAGTGGTGGCATTATCTGTTTAACATAACAACTCCCTCTCTTGCCTTTATAATGTGGGTCTCATGCATCTCTTTATGTTAAACCGTAGTACTATTGCGAACTTCATGCTTTTAACTCTCGTTGGACAGCAAGCGTGGATGAATAGTTTTCGGAAGTGATGTTATTATCCTTTAATTGTAATTTTTGGCCAACTTGAAAGTTTTACATGCATAGTTTAGCACTGTGGTGAATCTGATATTTTGTAATTTTCATAAGACAGTAAGTGTGGATAAAAGCAAAGACAGACTAAGAGTTTTCCTAAGTATTCTTATTCCGTAGACATCATGACAGGAAGGTGGAGAGGTGAACACGGCCAGAGGGTTGAATACTTTACTCATGACTAGTTTGCTTTTGGTATCCTATTCCTCTGACAAGACCCGAACGGTGAAACCATCCAGGAATAGAGTATTGAATCCTCAGCCCATGTTCTCTTCACCCACCACCTTCCAGTACCTTTATTATTATTTTCTACTTGTAATTTTCGTAAATGAACACACGCCTCTTATTCAATCGCGTCACCTCTTCCTACTACTGTCTTAAGATAGAAAACCAGGCAGTAAATTATATCGGGAAAAAAGACAGATAAATAAAAAGTATGGTTCAGTCGTGTGTGTGTGTGTGTGTGTGTGTGTGTGTGTGTGTGTGTGTGTGTGTGTGTGTGTGTGTGTGTGTGTGTGTGTGTGTGTGTGTGTGTGTGTGTGTGTGTGTGTGTGTGTGTGTGTGTGTGTGTGTGTGTGTGTGTGTGTGTGTGTGTGTGTGTGTGTGTGTGTGATGCATAATCCATTCTTCTCACCTGTAAAAGACACCACTATACCATCACCACCATCACCATCACCACCATCACCACCACCACCACCACCACCACCACATCGCAAGCAATGATCAAGTAGCCTGTGTTTATCTTTACCGCCCCACAGCAAGTGGTCGGCAGTGGAACGAACGAGGCGCGCGAGAGTACAGCACCCGTTTTTAATGAAATTGTGGATGCAGCCATAAACTGTATTATTGATACTGTTGTTTGTGAAGTCAATTCGTCAACGCTCAGTTTGGCGCGCAGGAAGTTGCGAAAACCATTTATGGAAATTATTCTTCACCAGCAGCAGCAGCAGGAAGGTTGCTTGGATTTTATTGATATTGTTTTCTTTTAAGTGTTAAGGAAACCGACCTAGGATGAAGAAGAGAGAGAGAGAGAAAAAAAAAAAAAAACTCATTAATTTACCCCTCCTCTCCCTGCACACATACACGCACACACACAAAAGTTTTAAACAGCAAAGCATACAAATTGAAGCTCATTTGGTACTTTCTCTAATAACTCATTTGTTTTGATGGATGCCGCGTCAGTCAGAATGTTTCCTCGTACAATGTAGATAAATGATGGCTGGCGGACTTTTAGCGATGGTGAGTGATGCCGGCAGAGAGCGCGTCATGCAGCCATCATGTACATCATTATTAATATGATATAAGCCCTGATTAACTGCAGTATGTGTAGGTGAGGCTCCCTGTCCACACACACACCACACACACACACACACACACACACACACACGGAAGGAGAGAAGGAAAAAGACCAAAATGTAAATGGACTCGACGTCAGATCGGAGACAAAATCATCGTTATGGAAATGTGGGCAGCGTGCAGTCTGTCTAACTGACTTGCAACATTAACAAGATCGGAGTGTAATTACATTTTGAGGAGGGAGAGTCGCGGGTGAGGGTGAGGCAAGCTCGTTTATGGTGACGCGACGGGCAGGTGAATGTGGAGCAGACTCAGAAAAGTGTCTCTCAGGAGGGTAATTGTGAATGCAATGTACTGCGAGTAATTGACGATTAATCCTTTCACTGCTGGACGATTTGTTTCTCCAGTAATCACAATTTTTTTTTTTAGATATTTACTTTTGTACTACAGTCTCTTGAATAGTTTTGCAGTCGAGAAAAAAAATATAACAAAATTTACCTTCAATTCTCTCTCTTTTTGTGTCTAGGCGAATTTTTATATTTTTTATTTATTTATCTATTTATTTATTTTTTTACAGTGCTGTGAATGTTAACAACGGACAAGTACAGCATCATGAATCATATTACAGTGCAGCGCCGATGGTTTGTATTTAACTCAAGTTTCAAGACATTCTATATGTTTTTAACTTGCTTTCGGACGGTCCTCTTTAGGCGGTGGTACCTTCAGTGGGCGTTTTTATTTATATATTCATCTATTTTTACTGCCCTTGTTCCTTTAAAAATTGCAGTCACTTGACTATTTGCTTCATATTTGCTGAGGATTCCAACGAGTTTAATAATATGAGGTGATGCAGGGAAGGTTCTTTAAGTCGTTGCCACTGCACATTAAAGTTCTATTAGCCAAGCACGTCTGCAGCCACTATGATTATTAATTCCTTGCACTGCCTCGTTTATCTTTAACGTGATGAGGAGTGCTACGAACCCCACAATGTTGGAATG
The DNA here is from genome assembly GCF_035594125.1 of Scylla paramamosain. Taxonomy (NCBI): domain Eukaryota; kingdom Metazoa; phylum Arthropoda; class Malacostraca; order Decapoda; family Portunidae; genus Scylla; species Scylla paramamosain. The sequence goes on along the minus strand of NC_087152.1, from coordinate 35,795,065 downwards.
CATTAACTACTCCTCGTGTTCCTCGTAGTCAATAATGAGAGAGCTTGAGTGTTTAGCATCTGAATTACAAGACATTAGCTGATTACTTCTAAAAATAGTCATCGCTGGGGAAATAAAGTAATTGCATTTGGTGAACATTACTGTAAGCATGCACATAATATTACGCCAGGCCTCAGAACAGGTCAAGGTCAGGGTAGAAGTACAAGTGTTCATCAGAGTCTGTGATGAGAGTGAGGCTGAAACACATATGACTAAGAATGGAAAAAAATAACAGTGTCACCAGCGTCTTCTCTACTTCCATCACAAATGCTTCCACCACCACCACCACCACAAATGCTACCACCACCACCACCACCACCACCACCACTACTACTACTACTACTACTACTACTACTACTACTACTACTATTATTACTACTATTACTACTTTTCTTTTCCTCCTGCTTCTTCTCCTCCTCTTTGTTGTTGTTGTTGTTGTTGTTTTCTACTAATACCACCAGCTCTACTACTACTACTACTACTACTGCTACTACTACCACCACCACCACCACCACCACCATCACCACCACTTCCAAAAAATAATAACACAATGAACAATGACACTAACCTTAAACCGATCGTCTGACGTGAAGATCAGCTGATTAGCGGAGATGACGTGCAGGTCGCTCTGTCTGATCCACGACACCTGAAACACACAATGGTCAGCGCCTCAGTTCCCTCAGCTCCTCTGCACCTGCCACCTGCACCCGCCACACAACACCTTCGCAGTAGTAGATTTATGAACAAAATGGTTAGGTTTGGTTAAATTAGGTTAGGTTAGGGTAGGATAGGTTAAGTTAGGTTAGGTTAGGTTAGGTTAGGTTAGGTTTCTTTAAGTTAGGTTAAGTTAATGCACCTGCCACACAGCACCCTCACCTTATGGGAGTTATATATAATGGTTAGATTAATTCAGGTTACGTTAGGCTGGATTGGGTTAGGTTAGGTTAATACATCTGCCATACGCCAACCTCATCTGTAATAACGTTAGGTTAGGTTAGGTTAGGTTAATACATCTGCCACACGCTAACCTCATCTGTAATAACGTTATGGATAATGGATAGGTTAAGTTAGATTTGGTTAAGTTAAGTTTGGTTGGTACGCCTGTACACAGAAAAAATACGCGGTCATTTCACAAAGGAACACAAAGAACAGACAATGACAGATCAGCTGAGTCTTTCAAGATGGTGGATGATTAGCAACAATATTCACCCTCTGACCTGCTGCATTTGCCTCTCAGTTTCATGTAAGTGCTTTGTACAAGTTTGGATAAGGATTCTGAAAGACTTCACTCAAAGCAAAAGATGTCATCGAATATCCAGTAAAGATTTTTAGTGACTGTTGTTTAATTCTTGACGAGTAAAAATTGCCTAGGGGTGCTGGAATATAATTTCATATGGCATTAGCAGTCAAAGGGTTAAAGTGAGAGATGTAAGATACTAAAGGCGAGGGCTCCTTCCCATCTATCACTCCCGTCTATCATAGTCAGCAGGAAAAAAATATATAATGAAAATGGAAATGTTGTATGGGAATCTTTTACAGGAACTCTATTAGATCCCTCACTAATGGAAGAGCTATCCGGATACAACAAGCTCTGTCAGATATTCATTAACAATAGGAAAAAAGCGACATTTCATTTCATTATTCGAAGGTCTGGATTTTATTATGATAACGCGTAATGGCCTACGTAGTTATGGATCAGAATCTAAGTATTCGTCTAACTCTGATATCTTCCTGAAAGTTGTAATTGCTCTATCAGCGAAGGAACTGCTGAGAGAGTCAAGTCCAGACGTTAACGACCCGACTCAAGAGTTGCATGACTTAGGAATCTTTTATCACTTATCCCAAAACTGTTACGTCGTCTTGTGATGTTTAACTGACCGACTTTAAAATAATCCTCTGTTATATGATCCCGTGGGTTTCAGCATGTTAAAAGCTTGACACGTATTCTTAAAACCTTTAGACTTTCATTAGGACTATTTTCAAAGGATGTTTTCCTACCGAGAATATAGTAAAATCCTTACTGAACAAGAATAATTAAAACACTCTTAAAAAAAAAAAAAAACTAATAACCAATATTTCAGTCTGCTCAAAGTTGTCGAGATAAGACGCCGAAACGTTTGAGAATACGAACCTTTCATCATCTCGTGCATACATAACACTTAATGATCTCCTTTAACAGACGTACACTCAGGATTAAACTTCATGCTGCACACTCGCTCAAACGTGTTCAGCTGAATATGAGACAGAGGAGTGTGAGGCAGCAGGCAGGCACTCACTTATCTGGTAACTGTGAGAGAGAAGGGCCGGGTGGCAGGCGTTATGAGACTTGGGAGGAGGAGGAGGAGGAGGAGGAGGAGGAGGAGGAGGAGGAGGAGGAGGAGGAGGAGGAGAGTTAAGGATGTCTGTCTGTAAAACCTCCTCTGCCTTAACATTCTTACCCATCCCACACAACACCTCCGCTCACAGATACGTGAATATCAAGCTACAACTTCATTCTTGCTCGTGTTCAGACGCACAGGGAGGTGCTCAACCCTCTCACTACTATTTGGCATAATTTTCCCTATCATAACCACTCTGAGGCATCTTTTCTTGTTCTACAGCCATCTCCAAACATTTTAGTGGTTAGAAATCGGAAAATTTATTCTTTTTAATCCCCTTCTTCCTTGTACATGTTTGTAGATTTCATACAAGTGCGTGTGTGAATTGTTGGATATCGCAGTGAAAGGGTTAACAATTAGCTTCCACATCTACCAAAAGTTACTGCATGTCGTGTTTTCATCTAATATCCTCACAATGCGTTTGTTCTTTTCCGCTTACTCCTAAGCTCTTTGTGTTTTCATGCGACTATTTTCAAATGCCATACAAATGATTATTCAAGTTCTCGTGTTTTTTTCCACTAATGATGCAGCACCCTGGTTAATCTATCAATACAAGGGGTTCGTCAGGCTTTCATGTATTTTACCCAATGATGATGTAAAATCCTTATCATTACTAATCTATGAATATAATCGTGAAAACACAATTGAAAACCATAATTGGTTCCACTAGAGCCTGTTTAGAGTTATGCTAACGCGCAGAGACGTTTAAAAATACAAGCTCTTTTCTCTCTCTAAGATATTTTCCCCCCTGTCCAATACATAGTTACTTGATCTTTGTCATCAGCGGCGGGCGGGAGAGGCTGGTGTGAGGCGCGCAATATGACAGCTGACAGACACCATTTCCATCTGGCGGTAACTGTGTGGAGGACGGAATTAATGACGCGTCCATAGGTCAAAGTTGCCTCGGCCACAGATACAGGAAGCGTCTGACCTTGTACATTACCCTGGAGAGATGCAGAGGACTTATAATGCATTTCTCCTTGTTATGCAGCTAATTTATTAATTTTCTTCAATTGCAGCAGCAAAAATGTAAATGGAACATGAAAATACGGAATTAACATATATAATTCTATTTTAGCCACTGAAGATGACATAAGTTTGACATCGAGACGTATGTTATCCGTTTTTTTATTAATTTATATATATATTTTTTGTTTGAACTCTGATATAACTCTAATAATAAAACTAATAAATCATAATATAGTAAATTTCTAAATAATACAGTAAAGATCCACCCAGAAGCTTCAAGTACAGGAACCAATACCATTTCATGGCATTGCTACAGCTCGCCGCCTGACGCTGCGTCATGCCAGTGTGCTCTAATAAGGTGCAACTACAAGAGGCGGAATTTCCTTCTGAACACATCCAAGGAAATATATATTGGGGATCAGACAAGAGCTGTCGAGCCATCAGGGGACATAAATTCGTTTCAGGAAGACGCGGTGCAGCCTCGGGCGAGGGACGTTCCCGGAGCTGAAAGGTTAAAAGCAGGAATCAAAGCACCGATCCACTTGGCCATACAATTAGTGCTGCTGAGCTCGGTGCCTCAGAACAGAAGGGAGCACGGAGGCATGAATAACACACGTGCCAGAGGAGGGCAGCTGAATGGCCTCGATGGAGAAGTTCTATTTCACTTAACATCCTACAGAATAACGATGATACAAAGTCCATAAACATATAAGGTTCTGCGTAAACACGTTTTTTGATGTAAGATGTTCACTGGCCAAGGTCAACAAAAAACTGAATAAAAAAAAAAGCCCACTTAAATACCAGTTCTAAAAGAGATGTCATAAAATAATGGAGAAAAAAAAAAAAAAAAACAGAAGATAAGTGTCTTGATATCTCCCTTTTCAGAGTTCAAGTCATAGGAAGGAGGCAGTACAGAAACAGACAAGGGGTTCCAGACTTCACATAAATGACTACCATACAAAAACCATGAATGATGTGCGGGATGCGGTTTATTTTAGCGTCTGATATGCAATAAACATCAACCTGCACAAGGAGATAGTGGACGTGTTTATGATCTCCGCTGATGACACTTTGCTCTTGAGTGTGTCGTTACCTTCCCTGACATGATAAAGATTCTGTGCGAGATTTGACGAATAAAAGAAATTGGTACTTGTGTGAGCTAAGCCTATTTGTGTTTTGCAGCGTGCTACTTGTTTTCTGATAATCAATATACGAATAGTAGAATAGTAGTGATGTAGAAGCCAAATTTGTGCTTTGGTGTTACGTGTCGCAGCGTGTGACAAGCGAATTACTGCACTCAGCGTCAAGGTTACTTATGGCGGTTAGCATTCAGGAAGTTACAATACGGGGCTACAGGCGAGGCGAAGGTGGCATCCCCTTCAATGGTGACGGTGTTTGTTTTGGGCCACAAGGGACTACTTCCGCCAAGATGTGTGTGTGTAGATGGGTTGGTGTGTGTGTGTGTGTGTGTGTGTGTGTGTGTGTGTGTGTGTGTGTGTGTGTGTGTGTAGGTGCGTTTCAAGCTCAGAGGTTTTGTTATTATTACAGTACAGACACGTATATTAGCTCTTTTCAGACACACACACACACACACACACATTTCCGCAGTACTACCTCCTGTACAGGTGAAGAACAAACTGTCGCCTTGCGGGAACCTTGCTCACCATTCCCGGTTCGTATCCTGAAACACTTTGGTCTCTCATAAGGACTAATTTCAAAGGCCACAGAAATGATACCTCAGATTCTCGCACATATTTCCTCCGTGAATCAAGCAGAATCCCACTAACTTTCACTAGAGCCTGTTGGAAGTAGTGAAACAGGATACCGAGGCGTTTAAGAATGTGATGCTCCCGTAAACACGCCTTTTTTTTTTTTATACCGATCGTCTTGTGTCTCCCTCATGTAATAGATCTTGAGCCCCTCTTCACAACCCCTCTCGCTTACTTCCACTACACTGTCTTGTAATTATTGTAAGTACCTTTGTTTACTTTCACGTAACAGTTTGTTTTCTGCTAAGATCAATCTATCTATCCATCCATTTATCTATCTATCTATCTATCTGTTTATCTATCTGTCAGTCTACCTATCCTTTTGTCTGCCATTCTGTTTGTATGTTTAGACCTGCATATCTACTTCTCTATATATTTACATGTCTTTCTATAAATTTGTTTTTGACTGTCTACTGCTTTATGTACCCACCTATATAGCTACTGGTCAAAAAAAAAAAAAGTAGAATATGGTAGCATAATGTTTGCAATATGTGAAGGAAAAACGAAAGTACCTGAGATAATTACAAGGCAGGAAGATGAAGCTAAGCAAGAGGGGCTGTACTTATTTAGGGGTTCAAGATGAATTACTTAAGGGGGATGGAAAATTATCAGTAAAGAAGTAGGTTTATGGAAGTACTGCATTCTCAAACGACTCGGCATACTGTCTCTTCTGCTTTCGATAAGTTCAAGTGGAAGTTATTGTAGTTTTGAAGGATTTATTAGTGATTCTAGTGATGATTTAGGGAAGATTCTGTTTCATTAATGGATAAAAGAAACATAAGAATCATACGTATTATTTCTGTGGCCTTTGAAAATAGTCCTTATGAGGGACAAACTTGTTTCGGGATACGAGGATGGCAAACAATGTCACAGCAAGACAACGGTTTGTTCTCTGCTCGCCCAGGAAGAAGGAGGCAGTACTGCGGAAACGTGTGTGTGTGTGTGTGTGTGTGTGTGTGTGTGTGTGTGTGTGTGTGTGTGTGCGCGCGAGCGCGCGCGAAGAGCTAATATACGTGGTTGTAATGTATTACTAACAAAGCCTCGAGCTTGAAACCTACCCATCCTCCCACCAACACACACACACACACACACACACACACACACACACACACACACACACACCTATAGATTAGCACACAGATAAAAGAATAGGTAGACAGACAGACAGATAAATAATATATACGAGTATATATATATATATATATATATATATATATATATATATATATATATATATATATATATATATATATATATATATATATATATATATATATATATATATATATAGATAGATAGATAGATAGATAGATAGATAAATATAGATAGATAGGTAGATACATAGATAGGTAGACAGACAGATAGACTGAGTGATAGATATAAAGATAGATAAAAATAGACAAATAGACTCTCTCTCTCTCTCTCCGTCATGCATGCAGGGTGAGTTTGTTGCGCCGCAGCGAGACTTACTCGGGCTGAGAGGAACTGATCTAAGTAGATTAACATTCCTAAAGTGACTAACGCACCGAGCCTCTCAAGTCCCTGCCACCTCCACTCACCACCCACACCATCGCCGCCTGCACCTCGCTACACTCACACGTCCACAATAACTCGTAGTGGAATTTTGCACTAATCCTCGCGCCTTTAATCAACGTTCATCTAATATGTCTCGTTCTACTTTGCAATCCCAAACGTTTCTTTGATTTACCTATATGACTTGTCACGGGCTCTAGTGGAAGTTAATGGAGGTTTTCATGAGTGTTCACATAAATCCAGTGGTTTCATAAAAAGGGTTCCGCACCATTAACAAAAACAACACCCATGAGGACCTGAATAATCACTCCCTGTGGCCTTTGAGAACAATCCTAATGAGCAACCGAAGCGTTTTAGAACATAGACCTGATTACAAGCCATATACTCAAACGTTTTGGCTTCTCAACTTCTTCTAACGGGTTTTAACAGAAGATATTGGGTTTTCAAAAGGGTTTTCACGAATTATACGCTATCAAGAAAGCAAAATACCCATGCAAGCCTGACTAATCATCCTTAAAGCCTTTGAAAATAATGGTAATGTTTACCTAAACTATTTAACTATAATGACGTCAGATTCGAAATCCCAATTCTTAAACGTTTCGGCTCTAGCAGACGTTACTGAGATTTTCAAGATCGTTGTCATGATTATAGATATATTTTCAGTCGACAGGCTGAAATACTCATGATAACCAGATTAATCTCCCCTGTGGACTTTGAAAATAGTCCTAGTAGTGAGAGAGCAAAGCGTTTAAGAACACAGACTTGAGATTCAAATCCATGTTCTTGAACGTTTTGGGGCCTCATCTCCATTTCTTTCAAGAGACTCCATTTCTTTCAAGAGTGTAAGTTATTAGGATTGTCAAAAATGTTTTCATGATTGAAGCAGTAATGTAACAAGGGATCTACATCACCGACAAGAAAAAAAAAACACTCACGAGAACCTGAGTAATCATCGCTGTGGCCTTTAAAAATAATCTTAATGAGAAAGCAGAGCGTTTAAGGCTGAGGGCTTCAGGTTTCACATTCAGAGTTATGGGTTGTAAGTCATCGAGGTGCAAGGGCAAGCGTGGACTGTCTCCTTCACATCTAGTGCTCGTATCAAGGCTCAGAATGTTGTTAATGTCTTCACCGTGGCGCACGGCCGGATTGGAGCGCTTTAAGTAAAGTTATGTGACCAAGTTAGCGAGATGAGACTTGGTTCCACGTGACATTTTCTTATTTGACTGCCTTCTGGAACCACTCAGGGAAGGGAGGAAATGTTGAAGGCACTATAAAAATATGCTTCCTCGCGTTATATTTTTAATACATGGAAGATCGTTTGTTTAAACACAGACACATGGACAGACAGGCAGACATACATGCAGGCAGGCAGACAAACAGATAGAAAGACAGACAGACACACACACACACACACACACACACACACACACACACACACACACACACACACACACACACACACACACACACACACACACACACACACACACACACACACACACACGCCGAGCGCGAGCTTCCTGCCTTCGTCCTGACCTGCAGGACAAAGTTTTCTTGCCTGGGAGGCACCGCACACCACCAAGCTCGTAAAATTTCTTGCAATTTTCAATGTAAAACACTTCCGCTTGTCACTGTAACATCCCCCCACTCCTGCTCTACCCACCATCACCACTTTGTAATATTAATCTTTATTTTCAGCCTTAGGGCTACAATTTGAATATACTGTTTATTATTGTTATTATTGATATTATTATTATTATTATTATTATTATTATTATTATTATTATTATTGTTGTTGTTGTTGTTGTTGTTGTTGTTGTTGTTGTTGTTGTTGTTGTTATTATCATCATTACTATTGTTATTATTATTATTATTATTATTATTATTATTATTATTATTATTATTATTATTATTATCACAAACACACACACACACACACACACACACACACACAAGAACAGAAAGAAGACATGATTATCATGTAGACATGTATAATATAAAAAGAAAATATAGAAAACTTGTGCCACCAAGGAAAGCCAATTAAGATAACAAGCAGGAAAAAAAAAAAAAGAAAAGAGAACAGGAGATAAGGACTGCATGTCTGCAGGAGATGGTGAGTGTAAACATTATACATAAATTTAAAGAAAAAATAAAGATAATATTGTAGGGATGAACATTACGAGTCTGAGTTCATCTTGTGAAAGCATAATGAGGTAAGTACAAGTAGGTGGCTGGACTTACAGAGCGGCCCCGCAGCTTGGTGACGACGCAGGGCAGGGTGGCCGTCTCGCCCTCCATCACCGTGACGCTGCTGGGGAGAGTCTCGTCGAACTCCGGGGGCGTCCAGTTGCCTCCTTCCTTCTTGCTTTTGCCTTTAGCGGGTTCTGCGAAGGAAAGGAAAGAACGCTTTGAAAGAACGCTAGATAATCTTTTGGACAGGAATGATAGTTGATATGCATATTTTATTCAAGAACTGCCAACTGCGGGCCTATTGGATTCTTGCACCTTTCCTGATGTCGTTACGTTACACATTCGAAACATAAGTGCAGATTCAAGAATGGTAAAAGATAATTTCACGGAGAGACATTATAGATCGATATAGGTATGCAAATTTTATGCAGGGACGTGTAGGCCTGCTGGCGTCTGGTATCTTTCCTGACATTATGCCCCTACTCCATCAAGAAATACTGATTCAAGGATGAGGAAATAAAAACAGGCATTCGCAACTCTCTCCAGAGGATGCACGGATGTAAAGTTAAAGTTTTACGAACACACAAGGACTGCCACGTGTAGGCCTGCTGGCGTCCTGCAACTTCCCTCACGTTCATATACGATACAGAAATTCTGATTCAAGGATGAAAAAAAAAAAAAAGCCCAATATTCTTTGACGGTAGCACGAGGGAGGAGTTGCCACGTGTAGACTTGGTGGCTTCTTGCAATTTCCATGACTTTCTTTTCCTCCTATTTCATACAGAAGTACAGATTCAAGGACGAGAAAAGAAAAGTAAGCATTCCCAATTCTGCTCACAGAATGCAGGGAGGCAAGGTTTAAATCTTCCGAGGACAAAATGTTGCAGAGGCGGCGGCAATACATCCCTCCCTGAGAGCCACAATTGTCAGCCCGCCGCGGGTGTTTATGACCGTCAGGCGGCGTGGTCCTCCTCCGCCTCGGGACGCGGATACGACGTCTGTGTTTTTAATTTTATAGAAACAAGTCTAGGCAAGCGAGGGGCCTGAGGGTGCCCGTGGGATGTGCTGTAAAAGCTTTTTAATGGGGCTATCTGGGTCCCCTTTTTCCTCTTTTTCTTTAATGGGGAAAGGTAAAAGGATACGAAATGGAGCAAGAGATAAAATGGTAGAAAAGGAAGAGGAGTAAAGGTAAAGTAATATGCGTCTGACGGGAAATATGTAGAAACAGGGCAGAATCTGAAAACATTCCTGCAAAAGCTGAACACCTGCATGCACGATACTTTCCATTTATGAATATCCTTCCTTATAGTAATTCTTCGTCTCTCTCTCTCTCTCTCTCTCTCTCTCTCTCTCTCTCTCTCTCTCTCTCTCTCTCTCTCTCTCTCTCTCTCTCTCTCTCTCTCATATGTGTATACATATGTCAACTATAATTTCTAAAGCGACAATCACAACCCTCACGTCTCTCACAAGGCTGTGCTGCAAGGTGCCTGCCTCTACTGACCCGCGCACACACACCGTGAGGGAGATTTATGGAGCAAAACACCTAAATAACTAAGTTTGTATAAATCAGGAGGATTTGTATTCGCTTCGCAGAGAGAGAGAGAGAGAGAGAGAGAGAGAGAGAGAGAGAGAGAGAGAGAGAGAGAGAGAGAGAGAGAGAGAGAGAGAGAGAGAGAGAGAGAGAGAGCGCATTTAACCCATCCTAGCACGCATATGAAAGGAAATGAACAAATTAAACTCTAGAATAAACTATCATTCAGCAAATATAACATAGCATGACAATACATAAATGGATCCGCAGGCCTTGGTTGGTTAAATAGGACAAAGCAGAAACAGAACAAATATATTGGTGAGGCGATATCGGAACACGGGAATGAGCGAACAGCAGAGATGCATGGAGAAAGTTGGGAAAGGCTCTAATCCTTTGACGGAGCAGTAATGGTTGTCGGTTCTCTCTCTCTCTCTCTCTCTCTCTCTCTCTGCGCCAGTCTACATACCTACCTACTTATCTATCAACTTATCTTCATTTCTCTCCGCGCGCGCGCACGCGCGTGTGTGTGTGTGTGTGTGTGTGTGTGTAAGTGTGTGTGTCAACTTGCAGTATTACTTTCACGTACCTTTCTCGAGTACAATACAAAGAACATTACAAAATCTCTGGAATTGTTTTAGAACAAAAGCCATCAGAGAATACTCTTATGTCAGTGTAACCAAAGTTTGCTACTAACACAAATAATGAGTGACTTTGGAATAATAGATGCAAAGCAAAAAAGATTCACGCGTGTTCTGTAGAAGAGTTACACTGTGATTTTTGAACAAGAGTGAAAAAAAAAGCGTGAAAAAAAAAATAGTTCTTATATGTATTTTTTAACGTGGACCGGAATGTATGCAAGCAGCAATTTCTGAAACACTGAACGTGATGACTATAGGAATATAGAAAAAAAAAAAAAATAAATAAATAAAATAAAATAAATAAAAAAATAAATAAATGGTGTTTGAATTAGAATGCAAAATACTTCCAAGTACGTCTTTTTTTTTTTAACTTGAACTGGAATACGTATTGCAAACTTTAATCTTTTCATTCCGATATGCAACGAATCACAACACTAAAACACCACAATCACTAAACAAAATCTTTAAAAGCACTTGCGAGAAGGAAAAGGGAATTGAAAGGGACAACGTTTCCAATGTCTATGTGGTATAATGTTTATATGTGGCTGTAGACTACATAAAGGAAATATCTCAGAGTGGTTTGCAATTAAGGAGCGATGCGTCAAGTAGCAGTGAATGGATTAAGAGAACTTTAAATAATATCGAACTTAGGAGCCCTTGGAATATGACCATTACGTGAAAAATAAGAAGAATGTGTGCATGAACAGACAAAGACTTACAAACCAAACTCTAATAAGATGACCATTGCCGGTGTCCTGAAACACTACTTGAAAAAGCCGCAGAGATGGTAATTCAGGCTCCCGTGGCGGCTTTTTTCCTACAGACCACAGAAAATCCTAGTTAAACTTTCGATAGAATTATAAAAAAAAACATCTTGTAAGACTTCAGTAAGCTCCACGAGAGTTTGGTGAATGTAATAGAGATAAAACGCGAGAAAAGCACGCTTGAGAATACGGTCCTATAGCATACAAAATGTCAGCCCGTGTGTCTAGTAAGTCAGTAGAGTATAGCAGAAAATTTGCTGATGGTAAAAAAAAAAAAAAAAAAAAAAAAAATGGCATGGAACATCTGACAAACTCTAGAAAAAAAAAAAAACTAAAAAAAAAAAATCTGTGCACTATAACAATACTTAATCTCCACACATACAATAACATACAGAAAAAAAAAAAAAAAAAAAAAAAAAAAAACCTTGACATATTAACACAAATTTCCCTCGTGATACAAAGTTCTGGCATGGGACATTTGACAGCCAACAATAAAATTAGATAAAAAGAACGCAAAACAGATGATGTGAATGACCTTTTTTTTTTTTTTTTTTTTTTTTCATATAACCCAGTAGTGTATGTGCCATTACATGTTGTGCGTGCGCGGCGCCATCGCTCACCTGACATCTGTATTCATGCACAGTCGTATCAAGCCTCGAATGTGGAGTAAGCAATTTCGGGAGCAATAAAAATAATTAAATTTGCGGTTAAAGCTGCCGTTGCATGTGCTCCGTGACGCTCATGGGTTTATTCATTTGTTAACCTATTTTTTTTTTATCTACTTGTAATTAATTATTTATTTTTTTATTTCACTTTTTTTTTTTTGTCTTAATATTGCTAGTGATGACATGATACCTGTTACTTTATCGAAAAAAAAAAAGCTGCATGATCTTATTTCATCTTTATTTTATCTCTACTTAAATTATATCATCCTCATCTTATTTTGATGTCACTTTAACTTGCTTTATTGTATTTGATTTGAGAAACTTTACAAGATCTTTTATCTTTTTTACCTTTCTTTCATCTTTGTTTTATTTTACTTCATCCTCATCTTATTCTTTCCGTATCCTCTTGTATGGTAGCAAAAGCATACAGCCACTAAAATATTTCAAAGTATAAATCTTGCTGTCAGAGACGTCCATTAAAATGTAGCTTTAAATTAAACTCCAAGCCAATTTCATTAACCTGGCAGAGGAATCCAAGGAGTGAGACTAAAATGCGTCGCCGGAATCGTTTGTGAGAACCTCTGGATGTCTCTCGTGTCTTTTTCCGGTGTTTTAATTCCGGCCTGACACACGGTAATCGATCTGTTTGACTAATATTTTTTTTTATCTATTTGTACTTATTTTTATTTTTTTTTAGTTTTAAGTTAAGGTTGTAAGATACACAGCCAGAGTAACGTGTCAAAGTCTGTATTTCTCTCGTGTCTCCCTCAGTCTTTCGTTCCAGCTTGACACGCAACATTGAGTCTGTCTGACTATATTTTTTATGTATTTGCACTCGTATTCTTTTAGCTTTATCACAAGACTGTGAGATACACCATGAGGGTAACGTGTGAAAGTCATTGTATGTCTCTGGTGTCTGCTTGTCTGCCTTCGTGTTTCGTTAGGGTCTGACACGCGACAATCGATCCCTGTCTGACTAAATTCATAGAAATGCACAGAAACGCTCCTGTGGTCCTTGAGCTCTTCACGCGAGGCACGGCGGCAGCTCTACTCTCCAGGGACTGATAAAAGGCGTGTTTGCATCCCCACTGCAGTCACACTCACTGGCTCAGACCACCACCACCGCACACCACCACCACCACCACCACGACGGGGAAGCGAAATAATACCGCGATGAGACGAGTGGTAGTGAAAGAACATGCAATGCGTAGAGTGATATTGATTGAAAAGGCAAATATGCTGAGCTTGTTTGGCTTTCATTTTCGTATTTGTGGGTGCTACAGTTTGTGTGATAATCCTGTGTGTGCATGGAAAGGGAGTGGGGAGGGGCTCTCTCTCTCTCTCTCTCATCCACTCCCACACAGCCACAACCCACCCATCACCACATCCACACTTCATTTCACCTACCTACATCTAAACCATTCATCAGAGTACGGACGCCACCCATTATTTCCCGCCACGCCCACTCATCTCTCGTCCCCCCCCCCACCAACATGGTTAAATAGCTGCCAGAAGAAAATACTGACCATATCTCACGTGGCGTAGATGACCGAGTGCGCTGCCACGCCGAGGGAATAAATCGGGCTCGTTATGTATCAATCTAAGGGGAAGATAATTCTCAGCCCTCCTGCCGTGACTGTAATATCCTGCTCATTTTGGCGCTCCCATGCACTCACTCCCCGCCAGACAGAGAGACAGAAAGGCAAAGATAAACGTACAAAGGGACAGAAAGACGTACACATATAAGGGGAAAACAGAACCAAGTAAAATGATCACCAGGAAGAAAGATACATTCACTGAGGCAAAAAACACGCACAAATATGAAGCCACAGCAGAATAAAACAAGAAAAAAAAAAAAACGTGATAGAAAGAAATACAGACACAGACAAGCAGAAAGACTCACAGATATGTAACCAAAATAAAATAATAAAACAAAGGGAATATAAACTGAGATGCACGCACAAACAGAGCAAGAAACACAAATATGCATCTAAAATAGAATGAAACAAAAATAATAAGCAGACAGGTAGAAACACACGCACAAACAGAAAGAAAGACACACAAACATGCAACCCAAGCAAAACAAAGCAAAGCAAAAAGATAAACAGAAAAGAAGGAAAAAAGAAAAATAAAGGAAAAAAGAAAATACCGTTATGAGAGAGAGAGAGAGAGAGAGAGAGAGAGAGAGAGAGAGAGAGAGAGAGAGAGAGAGAGAGAGAGAGAGAGAGAGAGAGAGTCTATGGAGTTAATCAAACATATAACCTAGAGACACAAGGAACAGAAACGTGCCTTCGTATTCCCTTGTTCTGTAGAAGATAAGAGTAACGAGTAACAGAGGCAACGAGAAGGGAAGCCGGGGAGCCACAGGTGAAATAGAGTCCTCTTCCCTGTTTGATTTCCTTACGCTGAGACAAGGCAAGGAGGAGGAACACGACAGGAGATTAATTCCTTCCCTGAACCCTTTTGATTAGGTCGGTGAAAGTGCGTGGATGTGGTACAAAGCAAGGAAGTCACTTTAGTAGCCCTCTGCTCTTATTCTCACTGTTCTTCATGTTTTCCCTCAGTCTTAAGTAATGGCCTGGCAATTGATAGATTCTCGATAGATCATAAGACTGAAGATTAAGGAGAAATGCTAAACACAGTGGAAATGAGTGTGACATGGTATTGGGCTGCTGTCCACGGCTGCACGAGTGAAGTGGGAGGCGGAGGGTGGAAGTATATTTGAGAGAAACGAAGACGAAGGAAAAGCGTGAAAGTGAGTTTGGAAAGATGCGTGGAAGATGGAAGAGGGGCGAGGGAAGGGGTAACTGTGTTGGCGAGCGTGGAGGTGTCGCAATATGTGATGGAATAGGAGTAGTTGCAAGACAGATAAGGGGGGGGAAGTAAAATTTGGACGAGAACTCTGTGCGTTTGTGAGAGATTACTCGTATGGGCCTGGCGTGAGATACAGAGGAGAGGGAAACAATGATGCTGATGAGTGCTTGCAGTTTTCGAGACAATTTAAACTTTTGGTGCTATGGGATTTAAATGCTAGTGTTGGAATGCAATAGCAGTACAGGTAGTTGGTGCCGAGGGTGTATCAAGGAGTATAGGTATAACTGTGGAATCTGAATGCTAGAATTGGTAATGTAATATCTGAGGATGCAGGTGGGACAGATGGTTTGGTTGAAAGAAATGAAAATGCTGGAAGTAATCGTAGGTTGTGTGTTGGCAGCTGGTGATCTAAACTTTCGACTACTGAGGCTTGTCCAAGAGTAAGAGAAAATTCTGGTTCAAGTTTTCGGTACAGTTTCGAACCACATCTTTTCATTAAGCGGATACTTCAAATCTTTTAGTGTTTGTACTTTCTGGTGCAAGTATATAAATATCTGAGCAATCGAGAAATTTTAAACCGTTTAGTACCAGTATTTTTTTTTTTTATTTGCACTCAGTCAATGTGTTGTGAGTTGATGAAGTAACAGCAGTCACAGTGTCGTTAAGTAGCAGTGAGAAGATTAAGAAGCAATGGTCCGTTCAGGCCCTTGCTGTTCTCTTGGTCCTTGTGAAGTGAAGATAGGATGAGAGCAAAGCATGTCAATCAAATAATAAAATTAATAATAGATTATGTATGGAAGACAAAATGAAGTGAGAAAAGACATCAAATATTTGGACCTTAAATTTGATGAGAGATACAGCACGTCATCACAAATCGACGCAAACTACATCATGATGAATGAATGACAGGACAGTATTAGAGGTGAGGAGAGACACTAATGCTATGATATACTATGAAGTGAGAAGAGACATTGAATAATCCCGACGCTGAATACAGAAGCTCATAGCAGCCATCCAGCACGGACACACCAATTCGTCTCATTAAGAGCTCCACAAAGACCAAGAAGAACTTTGGAGGTGATAGGTGTAGGTACTAGCCGATGTCTAGTATTGATTCTATGTGCGAAACATTTTGTACAACACGACGTAACCTCTCGGGGCAAATGTTTCAGTGAACTCGACGTGTACTTGAAGTTATGAATCTTCCAGGAACCCGCTGCAAGACGTGAAAGACAGATATGAAGAATTCTTTGTAACCTTGTCAAGTATGAGCCTGGGTGAGACAGTTTACAGTGTGTGTGTGTGTGTGTGTGTGTGTGTGTGTGTGTGTGTGTGTGTGTGTGTGTGTGTGTGTGTGTGTGTGTGTGTGTGTGTGTGTGTGTGTGTGTGTGTGTGTTTGTGGAGTATATGTGTGCTCGCCGCGGAAGAAAAGAGCAATATTTACAACAGTAGTGAAGCAATAAGACTCTCCCAGCCGTCTCCCCTCCCCCAACAACCACCACCCACCGTTCTGACGACGACGTGAGTGGGAGGAGAACAAGAGAGGAAAGAGAGAGAGACACACACCACCCACACCCACACAAACACACACACACAAAAAGATAAGAGAACGAGTAGGAGTCCCAAAGAATATCTACTCAAGGCGTTGTTGATTCATCTCATTCAAACAAAACGCAAATGAAGACGCGGCGAGTCATTCATACATACATTATAGATTTAATTGGAACCCAAGCGACGCGGTTATCATCATTGCCGGGGACGGACTGCAGAGTTTTCATTCTCACAGCAAGTTGCGTCGCCAGCCTCCGATGTCAGTCTTGGAAGGGATAAAGCAAGGCAAACAGAGGGAGATAAGAGTAAGAGCAAGGGCGAGAGCGAGAGAGAGAAAACATTAAAGCAGAAAGGAAGAGGAATAAAGGAGAAGGCCGGAAGACTTGTATGGAACTGGAGAAGGAGAGCGAGAACGAGAGGAGAAAGAAAAGACAAAGGGAGGAGAAAAGGAGGAAAAGTGAGAATAAACGGAACGACCAGAGAGAGAGAGAGAGAGAGAGAGAGAGAGAGAGAGAGAGAGAGAGAGAGAGAGAGAGAGAGAGAGAGAGAGGAATAGATTAATATGGCGGCGGGCGTGTATGGTCACCGCAGAGCCATAACATCAATCATGGGTTTTTTGTGCAGATAGAATGAGGACACTGAGAGGGTGTTAGTGGGAGATGGGGCGCGGAGGAGGGGCTCGTGTATAAATTGGATTCTTTTTTTCTTTATCTTAGGTTTGTATTCTCAAGCGTTTCGACGTCTCATTTCGACTTTCCAACAGGCTCTAGGATTTTGTATCGTCAACAGAGGAAAACGCCCTCTAGAACTCGGCTAGGCATCTGTGCGATCTTTGAATCTTGTCTCTTATGAAAGCCTAAAGGGTTTATAAATCCGATTTTTAGTTTTTCCACTTTTAAACACCCGTTGTCTCTATGATCTTTTATTATTATTTTTTACCTTCATCTATTTTTCTTTCTATCGAGTATCTAACAAACATTCCTGCCGCACTTTTGCTATTTTTGTTTTGTATTTTTTTTTTCCTAGAACTGACTGCAATTCCCTCTCTCCCTTCTCTCCTCTCCTTCCTCCCATAACTTCTCTTCGTATCGTCTCGTTACACTAACCTCTCTGAGTCAATCGCCTTTTTACATGCTTTCCCTTCTCTTCCCCTCTTTTTCCTTCCCTTTTTACCTCAGATTAACCTGTTTTACATACACATTTTCTAAAGATTCTGTGTTATATCTTTCCTCAACAGTGACGTTATTAAAGAATCATGCTTTAATGTAAGGACCTAAAACTGTTCCTTCCTTATCCTTAGTACTTCAAGTGTCATCAAAACTCACAAGTACAATTATACAAGTACCACAATGACCTGGAGGATAAGTCCTGGTTTAGCTATCGTGTTCCTGCAGATAAAGAAAAAGGAGAGTACCCAAGGAAGAGTGCAATAAAATGAAAGGAAATATATACCCCTTGAGTTGCCAGTCTGCCACACAAATCGCAGCGGCCACAGATGGTAGGAAGCAGCAGGTGCCCCGGGGGACTCGCAGGACTCAGGGCCTTGGGAGCCACCACGCCGCGGCCACAATATGAGTACACCGCCGCCACCACCACTACCACTGCTGCCTCCACCACTACCACTACTGCCACCGCATATTTTTAAAGGCAGATAACAATTACAAGGAGAATGTACAGCCGGATGTTTTGGAGAATATAAGAATTTGAAAAGGTAAGAGGAAATTGTTTGTCAGCTTCGTGAATGCTCTGCTTAGTCAAAGAAATATTTCATCGCTCTTGTAAGTAAATATAATGAATAAATACTTCGCTCATGTAAGTAATAAGAGAAGTAATTTTGTTCGTATAGAAAGTAAATGAAGAAGTAAAGAAAATGAAACGTATAGATTAATACTTCGTCGATCGTGTCAATAAACTACATCAAGAAAACTTGTCATCTTCGTAAATAAATCGCTTGGAGAAATAATTCGTTGTCCTTGAATAAATTGAAAAAAAAAAAGAAAAAGAAAAGTAGTTAGTCAAGAAGAGTCAAGGGGATAGGAGAGCCCCCCAAAAAAAACTCCCGCAACACAAAACAATACAATGCAACGCAACACAATGCAGCATACCTATATTCTTGACTCATATTGCCTTTATCGTTTCGGCTATTTTTCCCGGAACTTTAGTTATGATGTGCCGTGATGGAGGTCAGACTCCCGCAACACAATGCTAAGCAACACAAAGCAACGCAACATACCCGTACCCTTGACTTGAATTACCTATAACATTACTGGTACTTTTTCGGGGAGCTTAATTACAATGTGCTTAGATATTAATACTTATTACACATATAATTACATATTTTTTTTTTTACATCGACGCGTCTACAAAAAAAAAAAAAAATAATAAATAATAATAAAATCGTTAAAAATCATAATTGTGCTGCGTTCACAAGGGTGGCACCTAATGAGTATAACTAAATATCCGCTTTTATCTTATGTTTTTTTTTATTTATTTATTTATTTTTTTGCACCAAACTTGATCTAATAGTGGACGGTTAATTTGATGGAATTTCCAGTGTAAGTCACTATATTCAGTTATTGCTGATGTTTAGGGTTGTATTCTGAAGTGTTTTGCTCTCTCTCTCTCTCTCTCTCTCTCTCTCTCTCTCTCTCTCTCTCTCTCTCTCTCTCTCTCTCTCTCTCTCTCTCTCCCTCTCTCTCTCTCTCTCTCTCTCATCAGGAGTATTTTCAGAGGTCACAGAGATTAATTGGATTCTTACGCATGTTTTCTTTCCCTCCACTGATGAGCCAGAATCCTCACCACACTATGGCTACACATACAGAATCATGAAAACATCTTTGAAGACCCAGCTACCTTCCAATAAAAGATAAAAAATAACAGAAATTAAGCAATGGGCACCGAAACATTTAACAATACGGACCCCCGATAGATCTCAGAACACGATTGTCACCGCGTACTACCACCACTGATGGGGTAACACTGCCAAGCGGATGCGAGATGGCGGGGAGAAAGAATCCTGGTAATGCTGGCAACTGCTGGGGATGGACGGGATGTGCCTGTACACTCCATTAGCTCTCGATTGAGGTTTTTAAGTGGCCACAAAGCCAGGATCTTCCCTCAAGAGCACAGTGTCCTTTTTTTCTGTGTTGTCTTGGCGCCAGAAAACCACTATGAGTATATTAATTCACGGGCACTCACACTCAAGCATTCCAGTATCTTATCTCTTGCCCATATTCTAAATCACTCCGCCTTATTTCTTACACACATTTTAAAGCTGTCATGTATCTTACCCCTTGCGTTGAGCCCTTTCAGTACTGGAGACACTTTCCTTGCTTCACAAAATCACTTATTATTAGTCAGAAAAAGAGTAAATGGGGTTGTAATAAGTGGATGACTAGCTGAAGATGATTTTTAACGTCATCACAACACATATAATCTTAAAGGTAATATAATCCTGTAATTCATAATAAATGTGGTGGTGCTCTAGTGTAAGATTATCGGGGTTTCAGCTGTATTTTCAAGGTTATAGTGATAGGTTAACTTGTATTCTGCATCATCGAAGGGACGAAAATACCCGTGAGTATCCACTAACTTTGCTTTAAGAGTGGACTCTGGCTAGGGGCGTCAAAAAGGCCAGTCCCCAAAGAATGTAGTCAAAAGAATTATCCAGAATTTGAGGAGTGTTTCGGTGGCCTTTGAAAATTGTCCTTACGAGAGCCAGAAGTGTTTAAAAATACATAACAATAAAATCAGGAGACTGTAAGGAGCCGGCTAACTTACACAAGGCACCTCCTTCACTACACTACATTAAACCTCTCCTCACCTACGATATGTTTAATACCCAGCATATCGGCCAGCCTGTCAGTTAGTGAGTTAGTCAGCTAATTAGTCATAACGCTGGTTGCTCAGTTTAATTAGTTACCATATGTAAAAAGAAACTCAAAACAAAAACACTTAACTGAATATAGTGTAGAAGGGACTGGGTACAAATCCTTTCCTCTCCTTATTTAACTTATTGAGGAGATGCAAATCAACATTGTATCTCCCATCTTTTTCCCTTGCTCTGTATTCAGCATGCATAAACACACAAAAATATTGATCAAGAAAACATATTCTATACGCGATGGAAAATAAAAAAAAAGAAAAAAAAAAACACTCGAGGGATTATCTCTTGGTTGTCATGTAAATCCGTCACTGCGGGGCTGACTGATGACTCCAAATATGACAAGCGGATTGAGCTCATTCGCGTTTTGCAGAGCTTTCTTTTTTTTTTTTTTCTCCCTCTCTGTTTCTTCCCTCGTAATAATCTTTCAATCAGTGAGCGTCTTTGTCCAATTATCTCTTTCGATGTCTGTGTGTTCTTAGTATTCCCCCTCATTTTTTTTCTCTCTCTCTCTCTCTCTCTCTCTCTCTCTCTCTCTCTCTCTCTCTCTCTCTCTCTCTCTCTCTCTCTCTCTCTCCCTCTCTCTAAGAACATAAGAACATAAGAAATAAGGGAAGCTGCAAGAAGCGACCAGGCTTACACGTGGCAGTCCCTGTATGAAATATACCTACCTATTTCCACCTATCATCTCCCCCCCTCTCTCTCTCTCTCTCTAGTAAATTCCTTTACTCTTTACTACCCAATATTTCCCCTCAGAATCACCCAGACTGATGGCCTTAATAAACCAGTGTCTTATCTTTGCCTCACCTGTCCATCTCATGTACAAAGGCACACCGAGTCCCTGGCATGTTAGTTTGTCTCCATGCCTCCCCTGACCTGGTTACACCAATGGAGAAGGAAAACCCGAGACGTATCCGTGGTGTCTCTCGCAGGTGGCTGTCCTCGACTCTAGCTTCCCCGTCACGACAACAACTTACGTTTAGAACAGTCCAAGTTTGGAGAGAATTTGATACTATGTTTCTCGCTGTACTGATCTCCCCGGGCCAAACTTGCCGCCCTCCGCCTCTGTCCAGACTGCTGCTCTCATCTGAACCCCTTGACCGTTATGGCTCTTCCTCAGGCTTAATAAAATGCTGTGATGTAAGTTCTGAGTAGGACGCCACTGACTTGACTTGATTTACTTGACCTAATTCCAGTCCGACGCTTGCCAGGTGGGGTCTCTGAGTGCTCTTCTGAATCCCGATCATGCTCTTCTATTTCTTGCTGAAAGAGTCAATTTTTGCCAAAGATACCACTGACGCCTCTAAAAGTATTCTTCGAGTAGTTCGGAGATATAAATGGTTGTTGTCTTATTTTTTTGCTCAGAGCTGTTATGCATAGCTGCAGTACAAAGTGCAATTCTGTCATTACCAAACACTCACAGGGTTAACAAAGAGTCGCTTGAAAATATCTAATACAAGTACAGTCTCTTTTTGCAGTCCAGGTCAGAAGTTGTTTGATCTGCCACTCTCTCTTCCACTGTGCTTTGTTATTTCCTTTAATCTTAAGCCCTCTGATCTTGGAATCTATCAGTTGTCAGGTTTTGTAAATTCTCAAAAGATTAGAGGAATTACGACTGGCGGGGAATGCTACACACAAAGAAGTGATGACACTATGATACTCGACAACTGACTCAGACTGTACAGAGGAATGCATGTATTTCTAATCTAAATAATGATGACAAAAGTTGTATAGGACCAAAACAGTCGGCTGATCCTGGGCAAACAAATAACAGTTGAATCAGAGACAACGATATGCTTGATAAAAATAAGTTATATGATTTTTTGACAGTTACGGTATAAAACAAATATCTGAATCACTCGGAAAAAAAAACGCATCAGAAAAAAATCCAGGGACTTTTATATATATATATATATACAGTATATATATATATATATATATATATATATATATATATATATATATATATATATATATATATATATATATATATATATATATATATATATATATATATATATATATATATATATATACATATATTTATTTATTTATTTATTTTTTAACAATTAAAAAGAAGCAACTTCCCAGAGCGCAGGAGGTGAGGTGAGGAGACACGCTGCCATCGCGTCAAACTTCCCCCGCTCTCACAAAGTTTGACGGCGCCGCGTCCTGACCTCGCACACACAAGTTCAGTTGTGACCAACACACAAATATTAAATTTCTGAAATTTTAATTACTACACTAGATGCTGAAATGTAACAACAGAATGTAGCAAGTTTTAATCCATTGTGGTAAACTCAATAGTGTCATATTTTTATTTGAGGTATTACGGAATTATTTTTTTAAACACTTTGTGTGCTTATGACAACATAACACATATAAGTCGATGAACAATATTTTGCTGAACAAGAATTATTACTACAGGCAATAAAAGATGTGAAATGCACTCGATCACTCCTTCAATATTACTCTCTAAACTAGCACTAACTCCCTTTATCAAGCTTGAGAGACAGCAAGAGCAACATAACGGTTAGAAAAAGAAGAAAAAACAAAAATTCCACCACATCAAATTATAACTAAAACCAATTGAAAAAAACAGGCAAGAAATTTCATGATTATAACGACAAACAAACCATCACCTCAGAGGCGAGCAGGGACAGAGCAAACATACAGCCACACCACCTTCCTTTCCATCTACACCTGCTTATGTGTAGAGAATGTGAAAGTTCATCTCTTTAGGTTCCCAGTGGAGACTTTTTGTGAGGAATCCTCATAAAAAATGCAACAACTACTGTAAGCTGTCAAAGGAAGTGATTATATAAATGTAAATATAGTCAATAGGAGGCTTACAGAAAGACTGAAATTTCACTGCTTGGAAATGTTCAAGTTGTGGTGGTACGAGACATTTAAAGCGAGTGGTTGAAATGTCTGCGACTCGCTCTGACAGGCTGACTGATTAGGATTGACAGAGGAAATTACATAAAAAGATGCAAGAACGAATCCCCTTTTTCATGGTACAGTGCAACAAATAATGCTTCAGAGAGCGTGAAGTCCGCGCGATATGGTAACACAACTCGTGCAATAAGGTAAAATGATAATACATCGTTACGAATTCGTGCAATAAGGTGAAGTAATAATAAATTGCGCAATAAAGTGACATAACTCGTGCAATACGGAAAAGTAATAAAAATAATACGTGCAGTAATCTAATGTAATGATAATCCGTACAGTAAACCAACATAATAACACGTGTGCAATAAGTTAACATAATAATTCCTACAATAAACCAACATCACAATTCGGACGCAGCGTAACTTTACAGAATTTCAGGGTCGAATAGATGATGAAACCCAGAGACAGACAATGCAGCAGAAGTTCAGACCTGTGAACCCCTCCCCCCCCCACACACACACACACAGGAATGATGTAAGGGCTCGTGCATCTGTCTCACAATTCACCGCCACCCTATTGAACCGCAGTGCTCGTGTCAGACTTTTGCCATGGTAAGGGAACACGACACTACCTCTCTATAATGCTGCAAACCGAGAGAGTCAAGGTTAGCGCCATAACTCTTGTCTCTTGTATCAAAATCACCGCGCTGAGTAATATAAATAAAAATAAACCTTCACAACATCTTCGCAACACTTTTAATTTCCGGTTTATTTGATGAGTTACCTGACCAACGCTCGTATGAAATTTAAGACCATATTCTGAAAAGTATCTACGCTGCACCCAGACTACTTTTAAAAGGCTGTATTTAAAATTTTTAGTCAGTTTTTACGGTTCTAGTGATAAATTAACGAGATTCCTACATTACTAACAGGAGAAGCGCTCGTGAGAACCTGGCAAATTATCTCTATGGCCTTTGAAAATAGTCGTGACGAGAGAGCAAAGCGTTTCAGAATACGTAGTGGCCACTCTTAACTAGCTGAGGGAATCCTCGACCACACTGTTATACCAGGAAGCATTAACTCCTGGTTGACGCGTGGGAAGTCTGTCACCCTCGTCGCCTCGCCCTTGTGATCTGGTGCTACATGGTTTTGTCAGGTGTGAAAGCAGAGGGAGTCTCACCCCAAGGATCCAATATTTTATAGGGTGTTTTTATTATGATTGTGGTTCCCTTCGTAAGTTCTTTTTACCATTCGTTTATTCAGTTTTATAAAAATGAGTATATTGTCATAGTTTTTTTTTTTGTCTGTCTGTCTGTCTCTCTCTCTCTCTCTCTCTCTCTCTCTCTCTCTCTCTCTCTCTCTCTCTCTCTCTCCCCCTATCTCACTTACAGGGTAATAAATCCGGTAACATGCGACCACTCTTTTTAATTAGACACACACACACACACACACACACACACACACACACACACACACACACACACACACACACACACACACACACACACACACACACACACACACACACACACACACACAAGCACACACCAGCACGCCATGTTTTGCTTATAATTAATAACTTTGGAGTGCAGGTACGGTATTTTCTTTTCGTGTGTTTGGTAAGTTGGGCCTCGTCAGCCTTGGATGGAGTCTTGAGACGTGAACTACTGACGCAACTAATTTAAAGCAAAGTTCTTGGCCGGCCTCCCTCTATGCAAAGTTATATGAGATGCTGAAGGTGCTTGATTGTCGTGTTATATGTGTTAGGATATACGGTCACTCAGAGGCCCGTGTTCTTAGATGCTTTGTGCTCTCACTAAGATTATTTTGAAAGGACACATAAATGGTAAGTCGGGTCCTCATAGGTCTTTTTCCCAATGAGTATGCAGAGTCCTTGCTTACCTACAATTAGAGACAAGAAAACACATTTAAAACCACAATAACTACCAATAAAGCTTGTCATCGTGAAAGAAATACTGAAGGTAAGAGAGGAAAACATTTACAAAAACCCTGACCATAACTGTGACCCTGTAGAATATTCTAAACATCAAAGGAAATTTTTCAACTCCGAGCAAATGGAAGCAATGTGAATAAACAATTAAACTCGTTCTCTCATTACGGTCTGGAGTGATGTGGTGTTGCTGGTCCTGCTTTGGTCCCCTTTCGTGGCGAGGAATATTGATAGGGCGCAAACCTTCGCTTCCCTTCCCTGGCATTCATGCATCCATTCCTCTCTCACCCTTCCACCCTTGCATACTCTCCTCCTTCCCCTAACTTTCTTCCATTCTCTCTTCTCTTCCCTTCTGTCCTTGCATCCATTCCTTCCTATCCTTCCACTCTTACATACTTTCCCCCTCCCTACCACTCTTTCATTCTTTCCTTTCTTCTCTTTCATCCTTGCCATCCATTCTTTTTTCTCCTTCCACCCTTGTACACATCATCTCCTTCCCCTACCACTTTTCCTTCTATCCTTGCATCCATTTCATCCCTTCCCTTCATCTCTTGCATTCATTCCTCCCTCCCCTTCTACCTTTGCACTCATTCGTCCCCTCTCCTTTTTACTCATGCATTCATTTCCTCCCTTCTCTTTCATCCTAGCTCCTTCTTTTCTCTATCCTTCCATCTTTGCCCACCTCCTCTAATTCTTCCACCATAGCCCCTCTCCTCCCTCTCCATCATTGACACTTCCTCCCTTCCTATTCCACCTTTGTTGCCTCTCCTCTCTCTCTCTCTCCTTCCATTCTGACACTCATTCCTTTCTCCCCCTTCCCGCTCCCCCCAGTTCAGCAACCCTCCTTCACTCCCACTAGGCTTGGTGGCGGGAAATATGCGGGAAAATTAAAAGTCTGCCACATCTTTGATAACGAACTGGAGGGTAGGGAGACCAAACTTGAGCTAAAATAGTACGTTAGAGGTTTATTTTCGTAAAGTTTCTTGCCTGCTTCATTGCATCATGTTCTCACCCTTGTTGAAAAGTCATGGTGTCCTAAAAATACCAAGCTTTAATTAACTGTTAGATGATGCGTTCTTGATTGGTTAGTAAAAGGATGTTGATGTATTGTATATATATATATATATATATATATATATATATATATATATATAATATATATATATATATATATATATATATATATTATATATATATATATATATATAATTATATATATATATATGCTTGTAGGTCTGTATTCTTCAGTGCTTTCTTCTCTCAGCAGGACTGTTTCAGAGGCCACGTAAATAATTAGGAGGGTTCTCATAGGAGTTATTTTTATTCATTTATTTATTTTTTTTCACTGATATTTTCCTGCTACACACACACACACACACACACACACGAGAGGGGAGAGGAGAGGGAGAGGAGAGGAGAGGAGAGAGAGAGAGAGAGAGAGAGGAGAGAGGAGAGAGAGAGAGAGAGAGAGAGAGAGAGAGAGAGAGAGAGAGAGAGAGAGAGAGAGAGAGAGAGAGAGAGAGAGAGAGAGAGAGAGAGAGAGAGAAAGAGAGAGAGAGCAAGGGAAGGGAGGTAATTGCAGTGAACATTTCCAATTACATAAAACCATTCCTCTTCCTCTTATTCATTTGATTCTTTAAAGCCTTTTTTCAATCGGTGATGCAGAATAATTGTTCTACTATCGCTGGCATCATGAAAACGCCCCAGAAAACCCTAACAGTTTCCATAAGAGCGTGTTAAACGTAGTAGGGACAGAGGGTTGGAACGTTTAAGAGTACATGTATGACTCATTACGGTTCACCCTCTCTTGACGAAGTGACCATTGGAAGCCCCACAGATATATAAACATATACGCCAAAAAGGAAAGGGGATGGTACCAAAAATAATGTCAACTATGCATCATTGAGATTATTGCATAAGATGGCTATTATGGAAAGACAATGTGTTTTTTGGCTCTCCATTTGTATATTCGTCATCCTAATTAGGGTCAACAGATTCATCACTGCACTTCTCCACTGTACTTCTATGGTCGTTCTTTTGTTAATATTTACAGCACAGAAAAAGAAAAAAAAAATCACGAACACAGAAAAGAAAAATATGGAAAAAGATGTTGATTTTGTCTCTTCTAGTCTACAGAATTACTTAAGAGAATTTTCAGTGCAGATATAAATGTTAAAAAAATAAATAAGTAAATGGTGATGGATAAAATAATGTACCTAGCAGAGTTAGTGCGTCACATCGGGCGAGTAGGCAGTGTCTCAACAAGTCACAGAGTTGGACAATAAACGTAAGCCTTTCAAAACAACAACAGGCAAACATACACAACAACACATGTCTCCCTGAGGATGTCATATTAAAATAAACATCAGGCGAAAAACTACGAATCACTGACATGTTTAAAAAAAAAAAGGAGAGAAAAAAAAGGGAAGCTGTAATTGAATTTCACGCGTAAATACATAAACGAGAGAGAGAGAGAGAGAGAGAGAGAGAGAGAGAGAGAGAGAGAGAGAGAGAGAGAGAGAGAGAGAGAGAGAGAGAGAGAGAGAGAGAGAGAGGAACCAAAAGACCGAAAAACCGAGAGACCACGAGGGAGGTAATTCCGGCGAACACATCCAGTTACATAAAACCATTCCTCCGCCTCTTATTCATCTGGCCCATGCAGCCTTTAATTCACAAAAACCTTCAAGAGCGCACGGGATAATGACGCCCTTTCGCCGCAGCCCTCCGTCCACCGCACCGTCCCGCACCTCACCTCGCTTGACAATCAAACCCTGTGGAGCGGCGGAGAGACAAAGACCTCTAGCACCTTATGGGAAGCGTTCGAAGGGCTTCTTGTGGGGGAATGTTCAAATTACCGAGCGGCTCCTGTGCTGCAAGTTGTAATCCTCAATGTGCGTCCAGTGGTGATCGTTATAATGTCCCTATTGCAATCCCCAGCAGGTGCAACTAGCGGGATAAGAGGCAGGCAAGCAGCACCACAATGTATGTACGTACGCGAGTCAGCAGCGTCCCCAAAGCACCGGGCGCTCTCTCTCCCTCTCCCTTTCGGGTAAGATGTTCAATAAACGCTAACTCACAACTCAAGAGAGACTCCGATGCCTTCACGGGTCCGATATTGGACCATTCCCACATTCTTTTTTCTTTATTTGGTATTGTTTGTGGTCTGCACTCCGCGCCCTCCTGTCGCGGGTCATGCAGGACTCCTTCACAGCTTGGTGAGGGAGGGGAGTGGTGGACAAGCCAGGGACGGTCACGACACGCAGATATCATGGGGAAATACCAAGAGGAGGTTCAAGATACAAACAAGAAGGGAAAGAGGTTGAAGCACGTATATAGCTTAAGAGGAGATCAAAGGAAGAAGTCTCAAGACACGTACAACAAGCAAAGGAGGTTCAAGAATGCAGATAGCTTAGGAAAAGATCAAAGGAAGAGGTTCAAGGCACGTACAACACGACCAAGGGAAGAAAGTTCAAGGCACGTATAACAAAGGGAGAAGGGTTCAAGCACATAGCTTCGGAAAAAAAAAATACTTTGTACATGAAGGAAGAAGTTCTAAGCATGCAGGACAGATGGAGGAATTTCAAGGTACGTATAGAACAAGTGGTAGAGGTTCAAGGCACGTGGAACAAAAGACAGAGGTTCAAGAACAAGAGGCAGAGGTACAGAACAAGGGGAGGAGGTTCAAGGCATGTAGAATAAGGAGGTTCAGGGCAGACAAAAGAGGGCAAGGAGGTTTAAGGAACGTAGATCAAGCGAAGGAGATTATAAACACGAAAAATAAGGGAAAGGGGTTCAAAACGAGCTAAGAAAAGGAGGTTGAATACACACAAAACACGGGTAAGAGATTCAAGGCACATAGCTTTTGGGAAAGAACGAGAGAAGAAGGTTCAGTTTATTCAAGAACAAGTTTTTCTCTTGTTATACACCTGTCACGAAGTTTCAACTGTAAATTTAGACCAAAATCACAGTACTCTATGCACTGATTAGTATTGTCCTTTCACCGCAATATGTAACAATTCACATCACTTAAAGCAATGTATGGAATCTTTATAAGCATCTACAAGAAGGAAGGTGATAAAAAGAATAGATTTTGTCAATTTCTAACCCAGTTCAGTGTTTGGAGGTGGCTCAAGAAAAGATAGGATGTCTCGGAGTGATTGGTAATTAAGGGAAGATGTGTCAAATAATAGTGAAAGGGTTAATTATTCTGAAAAAAAAAATTATGTGTTTTGTATTCTTGTTCCTCGGATGAGTATAATCTCCCTCGGCGTGGCGTGAATTATTCCTGGTGTTTTGTAGTGAGGCCTCCCCTGCCCACCCACCCCAAGACAGACAGTGCAGGGCGGGATTCTTGGCATTCCGCTCCCACTTCAACGCTCACATACACAGGAAGGCAAGATTCTACTGTCGCTGTTAATGCCGAAAGTCCTCTTGTGGCTGCTGTTTATATTGTTGTTGTTGTTGTTGTTGTTGTTGTTGTTGTTGTTGCACTATTATATAACTGGTATTGATTAACTTGGTGTTTTATTTGTTTATCTATTTATTTATTCATTTACATGTTTATTATTTATTTATTTTTCATTAGACTATGTATATTTGAGGGAAAACAAATGTTATGCTGATTTGTAACTTCCGCTTCCCTCTCTCCCCCTCATCTCTCTCTCTCTCTCTCTCTCTCTCTCTCTCTCTCTCTCTCTCTCTCTCTCTCTCTCTCTCTCTCTCTCTCTCTCTTTCTCTCATGCGCGCGCCACACAGGGTGCCGGACAATTACAGCAGTGTCGCGTCGCGGCGTGAGTGTGGTCAAGCGATAACCATGAGGCTCCTTAGTGTCGAACTCTGAGCACCATCGGCCCCGCACCTGCCCTTCACCTTTAATAACAGCGTCCACATAAAAACAGTTCCCGTTAACGGAACAGTCGTGAGAGGACCGTAACCTGGCTGGCGGTGCAACCTTGGTCCACAGTAATAACGAGACGCCTGCCGCCTCCACCAATAGATGTCGAGGCGATAAGGCCAAGATAAAGGACCCAACTCTCTTTACGGGACGACCAGGGTGGCGGCGGCCATGGCAAGGGAGACTTAGGTATTAGTGGGCAGACGAAGGGGCGGCGGCGACGATAGTGGAGAGAAAAGATGTGGCTGGCGCGGGTCTTGAGGAGACGGCTGGCTGAAAGTCACGCTGAAAGGCCGATCTGGACAGGAGAAAATGTATATAAGTGTTTGTGATCGGTCGATTGACTTTGCAACTACCAGGCTGGAAAATACAATGGCGAGTTGACGGAACGAGATGGGCGGTAAAGGCGACGGCAAGCACGCCGTAAAAGGTACCGCGAGATTGTCGTGAAAAGGAAGTGAGGAGCTGCGCCACTTAACCTACATAATGTGAGGAGGTGAGGCAGTATAGTGCTCGGAACACAAGGAAAGCGACATGTATACGTTTTGATCGGACAAAAATAAAAATGGGTGCCAATATGAGTGAGTTAAGACGAACGTTAGCGCGGCGTGAAAGCAGAGCCACCAAACGGTGGCGGCAGATGAGAGTCAGACTCAAGGATCGACGCCCCTCACACACACTGAACGCACTTGCCTGGAAAAACCTTTGTTATTTTCTTTTCTTTTATTATTTTTTGTAATATATCTAGATTTATTAATTTTCACAATAAGCGAGTATCTAATTCACTATTTCTCCAGTGATGATATACAATCTTTTAAAATATTACTTAAAATTTTATTTGTTAAGCTCATCTTCTGCCAATTCAATGACTTTTAAATAATTCCAAGTCATGTATGTTTGCTTATGGAAGTTATTTAGAGTTAAAAAAATTGGATCTTTAAAAAGTTGCAGTTTTGGCAAGCAATGGTCAAGTATTCTGCACATAACCGAGGTCTGGCACAAAAGAGACCGCGGCACCAGACTCAGTTGCTCGTAACATAACCTTGAGCCGTGAGACACACTACAGTCATGGCCAGATATCGAGTAACACATCGCACCTCCTTCAACTGTTTATAGTTTTTCTTCAATCTAAGTCTTTTGAACTGCTAAGAATCTATCTGTTGTCAGGTTTAGTAGAGAGGGTGTCAAAAGATCAGGAGGGATTAAGATCGAAGAAAAACAAAAAACGCAGTAGGAATAGATGCAGCCCGACTGCATGTTGTGTCATGTTATGTGGCTTCAGGGTAACAGTTCAGGAGACAAAGAGAGAGAGAAAAAAAAAAAAAAAAACTGTACAGTCTTTCAATCCAAGGCATTCTACTGACCAAACGAGAGAAAACTTTACCTTTCCACAAGGATGACAGCAGAGGAGTTGTCATGAAAACAGAGAAAAATTTATATCATAGCTCTTCGAAAAATTAAAAGATGAAAACTTAAAAATTTCAAAGCCAAAGCCTAAGATGGTGAACAGTGGTTTTGGAATTCCAGTAACAGCGTTGTGAATAAATCTTCAGTGACTGGATGCGGAGTGAAGATTCGCCTTAATTAAACTGTCAAGGGACTTTCTATTTCTGCATCGGAGCCACGCAGGAATTCCACACAAGAAAATGTAAAATAATAAACAATCAGTATGATAATCAGACAGAAACCCAGAGAACGATTTAAAATTGCTAATATCTATTTTCTTTTCGTTAGGTTCATTAAAGGACGAATAATTCTAGAAACAACAGACAGTCCTTAGAGAGAGAGAGAGAGAGAGAGAGAGAGAGAGAGAGAGAGAGAGAGAGAGAGAGAGAGAGAGAGAGAGAGAGAGAGAGAGAGAGAGAGAGAGAGAGAGAGAGAGAGAGAGAGAGAGAGAGAGAGAGAGAGAGAGAGAGAGAGAGAGAGAGAGAGAGAGTCCTTCTGCCACCACTATCCTTGACCCTCCCCTGGAAATAAAAAGAGGAGATAAAAACCCTGAGGAAGCACGAGCATTAATCCTGCAGGTCAACACGCGAGGGTCTTGCAGGTTCGTGATGTCATTAGCGTACATCACAAGTTAGTCTGAACCCTTTTACTGCTATGGTCGTCCTTGTTAACACTGAGAGCACTGGAAAAAAATTGTTTGCATGTACACACACACAGAAAAAGGGAGAGAGAAAATGGGAGGTTAATTTTGTCCTTTCTACAGTACAGAATTATTTTAAGGGACTATAGTATAAAAATGAGTGTCTAAATAATTTGTGGGTAATTATGGGGGAATTATATAGCAGTGAAAGGATGAAAGCGAATATAGCAGTGAAGAAATGGAGGTGTATTACTATGTGATATGGTACAGAATAACAAGGCATCGACTTTAAAAATATCTTCAAAAGTAAGATTTATGCTAGATAAGGACATAGGAACCCACTTTCGTACTGAAGACACCTGCAATGTTCACTAATTGGTTTTGCGTTCTTTTCTTTCTTTTTTTTTTCTTAAGTATGGAATCCATTCTTTTTAGCTTATTTATTTTTTTTTTTTTTTTCGGACAGAATCAATCTACGTTATGTACTGTTACTACTTTCACTACTCCTACTGGTGGTGTTGGTGCCGCTATTGCTGCTATCACTGTTACTGTTGATCCTGCTACTGCTGTTAATACTAAATGATAAAATGGACATCTACTATAGGTTTCTGCTACCATATCAATGCTTTCCTTCTCTATTGTATCAGCTTCAATGTTTCTGTTATATTTCCTCCCATATTCGCTCCCATGATCGTATTATACTTTACCATATTTACTCCCATGTCCTTGTTTTGCTCTTTACACTGTTTGCTCCCCACACCATTGTCACACTCTACCATATTCGCTCCGTTACATTCCTTACCGTTTCTGTACCCATGCTACTGTTACACCTGCCATATTCGCTCCCATGCTTCTGTGATACTCCCTACAAGAGCCGATGCCATTACGTTTCATGGAAGTGTGATAACCTGAAGTTCAGCAGTTTCTCAGAGTGATGGTTACGGCACTCTTAAGCTACGAGGCATGAAGAGCAGTATACTATTTCACATTCCTGCGTCCCGGTCTTGAAAGCCTTGATGTACGTAAGTCTAAGTTTCGTTGTACCTAACAGACGAATTTATGGATGAGGATGATATGTGGAAAGAGGAATGTACGTTTCATACAGGGCCTGCCACGTGTAGGCCTGACGGCTTCCTGCAACTTCTCTTATTTCTTTATGTTCTTGTGTTCTTAATGAGGAAAACTTGGATTGTAATAGACGGAATGTAGGTTCACGAATAGGATTGTGAGTGAATGGAATGAACTTAGCAGGAATGTAGTAAGTGAACGGATACTTTCAAGGGGAGGCTGGATAAATTCATGGATGATTGTGACAGATGGCAAGTTTTTAGTGGGCAGAACCTGTGTGGTGTGGGTCAGCTGGCCTTTAAGAGTCTAGTAATTACAATTATTATTTTTTTCATTTGTACCAAGGCACATAACTCAAGAAATTACTGTTCTATTGCGTCACAAATGGAGCCATATATAAGGTTCCCGTAATCGCAAACTTGATTTAATTAATGAAATATCAAAATCATGTCACCTATAATTTTCTTGACTCATGGTTTCCAGTCAAAATTATTCGCAGTAATATTTCTTCCACGTTTTGCTCTCCTCCCTTCCACTTTGATGGTAATTACTTCCGTCTCTTCCTCTCTAAAGGTTAGCTCCTTCCTCACACATCTGCTTAAAATTCAACACGGGGAAAATGTTGCCTCTTATTTCCATTTTATAAATTATACGTAATGACGTTCTGAGCCATTCATGTTTATGACTTATGTACGAGGAGCACATATCTCTCACGGCTTATTTCTGTTGTTCCTGAAATACTCTTATTGGAATACTCTTATTGGTACGTGATATTTCACTGTCCGTGTCATCTCTTTCACCTCTCCGTATACCTTATGCCCTGTTGCTGGTTCACGAAGCACGAAAATTAATTCCTCTAGATAAAAAAGATCATAAAGTAAACATTACTAACAAGAGGCTGACTGCACACTTCCCCCTATTCACAATATCCTCCCTTCCCTTAATAATAACAGGACGCTTAATTCTCATGCAAACTAACACTAACCGCTGACCACACAATTCCATCTTTTCCTTCACACATTCAAAACTTATGCCGTTCTTTAATTAACATTTCTCACAGTGCCCACGGACAACTGGTTCAGCCACACGTGCTCTGCTGGAGCCCGCCCACCCTCGGGATTCGATTCTGAAGCTACGACACTCTTTAATTTATGAGACAATAGGAAAGGGAGAGATTTTGTTCCCAACACTTCCCCGTATCGTACGGAGCACAGAGAACACCGCGTCAGGAGTGCTTGCGGTGTGCTGCCCGGGAGGCGTGTCAGTTTTAAGACTTTAAAATATTTCAGCATAGGTGAGAGTCAAGCACACACTGAGTGCCACCACGACTCCCGCTCTTAATTACTTACGGGTTGCGAGCGAGAGAGAGAGAGAGAGAGAGAGAGAGAGAGAGAGAGAGAGAGAGAGAGAGAGAGAGAGAGAGAGAGAGAGAGAGAGAGAGAGAGAGAGAGAGAGAGAGAGAGAGAGAGAGAGAGAGAGAGAGAGAGAGAGAGAGAGAGAGAGTATACGTCTGTTTACGCGCGCGCACGCACGCACACACGCAGACACACACACACACACACACACACACACACACACACACACACACACACACACACACACACACACACACTAACAGTAACAGGTAAGCGTCAACCACAAGGAGCGAGCACTGAATGGAAGTGACAAGTGACATCCTCAGGTCACCAGTGGTGGCGGGCCAAAGGGTTGAGGGAACGGCAGGAGTTGGGGGTGGTCGGGGGAGCAGCTGGGCAGTGAGGACTTGGTTGTAACGATCTGTGCGCGCAAACTGGTCCCCGCGGTGTTCGGGCGCCCGTTTCGACCGGTCATAACCCATGGGGAGAATAATTATGCGGCACTTTGAAGGTGATGGGGCTAACGAGACTCTGATGTTGGCGGAGATTGCGTCGATATTATTGGTAAAGTTTCTGATGCAGGCGAGGCGGAGGAGCAGACGAGTGGCGGTGACAGCCATTGGCGGCAGCGACAGGTGCAAGGCGATAGTCAGCCGCTGCGTCCAGCCTCATCTCGCCTCGATGGCACCCTAACGACGGTAACTTTTCAGAAGGTTTTCACACGTCCACAGTAACTGCCGTGTCTTATACAAACATTTCAGCTCAGGTGCTCACGACGGAACATTCAACGGCATGCGTATCTCAGGCAATACAGCCGCTACTTCCCGTGAGCCGCGCGGCGCCGCCAACCAAGGACGAGCAAATATACTACAATTAGAACATATTCCAATGTATGTGCGCATTCCCGGAAATGAGGCATATTACACCGGCTCAGGCTCAGAGGCAGCCTCGCCGCCACCCGCAGCGCGCGATACTATGTTTCCGCGAGAGCTGAGCTGAGCACTGGAACGACCTCCACGTACTGCTTCTTAATACTTGCAGCTTTGCGATCACAACGTCAGGAACAGTAATGAATGCATTTCCACCATTCTGAAGTGTGCGTACTGAGCTTAATCTGAGAAGACTTCACAATGAAATAGAACATTTGTGGCTCTTTCAATTTTCCATTCCCTGATGAAAACCCTGATGAAGCACCAAGGCTGAGGTGTGCGTATTAACTCACCTGGGTTGGGCTCCGCCGATCCGGAGTTGGCTCCGAGCAGGATGAGGAGCGAGGCCAGCATGATGCTGGCACTCAGCATGGCGGGGGGCGTCAGGCGCAAGTTCATGCCGGCGGTGGTGAGGGCCAGCAAGCTTGCCTGCCGGTGTTACGCCGCTGCCAACCAAGGTGTCGCCAGCACTGACCAGTCGCTACTCCAACACGTCTCCTCGTGGCTCTTCCTCGACCAACCTCTCCGTCATGAGTGAGAGCTTCCCTGAGCCCTCGCACTGTTCATCTAGGGCACCAAGTCTTTTTGTTATGCGAATTTTTCACTTAAGGAAACAAAAAGATAAGGTGTTATTATAGTTAGTAGTCAAAACCTGCTTGCATAAACGCCTCACTAATGTAAAGCATTACTTTAGAGGTCACACTTCAGTTTCGTTACTTTGTTCTTGTTCTCGTCCGTTTACTGTCTGCAGTGCATGAATTCTGTCATACGTAACTAAATTTGGTACCTGATGCAATTGTTCTTCACCGCTCCTCAAGTTATCGGTCTTCCAGCGTGTCAGGATGCACGTCACCGGGGCGCCACTCACTGCCTCGGTCCTGTCCGTAACAGTCATCGACACCGCGGCCTGGTATCTTCGTCACACCGTCACGCCTGTCTCGTGCCTCCGCCTCTCTCCACTCACTCCTGTTCGGGTTCACAATTGCGTGTATGTATTTTATTGGATCAAAAAAGTTTTAGGCATTCAATTTCGCCTCTGATATACATTTTTCCAATATTCCGTTAAATAATGTAATTCTGTTGCGTCTGCTGCATTGTAAATAACTTAAACGTACACATTCTGATAGCAAGTCTTCAACACAATGTTTCCTGCACTGGTACTGCTCTTGTATTAGGTTTTGAACTTCTTTGTATTCTGACAGTTCACATTTCTCTAATAAAAGCTTCCAACAAAGCCGTCAAATGTTCCACTGAGGCTAGTCTATTATGGCAATAATACACCACTTTGCAGGCCATCAAGCGTGGATACCGAATGATTATGACCATTAGGGGTGTGCAACAACATTCTTGCGACACTCAGCTGCCCATTTCCCGGGACAGTTCCTCGCGACACTCGAACAGTGAGCAATGAACAGGTCACATCGTCACTACACCACGACGCGTCACCTCTGTTGCTGTTGCTGCTGCTGCCTGCTGGCGCCTCATTGGTCACTTCACCGTCTTTGTTACAATGATATTTTCCACATGATCTTAAGCGAAATAAAGAAAATGTCACTAAAGTCTTCAGTGCAGTGAGAAAACATCATCTTTGCACTAACGGTTGAAACACTGCACACCTAAATCTGCTACAGTCACGTCACGAGCATCACCTCTTACGGCCTTAACGAGCCAGGAAAGGCCTACCGGGGCGCTGCATGCTCACTGCACCGCCACATCTTGAGGCTTAAAGCGGCTCATTATGCGACTCATTCATCATTAACTTCCTTCCTATCTTGCTGGAGGCGACAGCGAGGCATTAATCTGACTTGTCTGGCTGCCTGCACGGGACCGGTGGTCTTCCGTGGCAGCTGAATCAGAGCTGGAACACTCGGCGCCTCTCCTCCTGGGCTTCCTGAGGGCAGAACACAACACAAAGTTATTATTAGTTCTCACTCGAAATGTACATTGTATTAGTAAAGCTACTCCTTTTATAGAGTTTGTAATTGTAATTTAAGGTAAAAAAAAAAAAAAATATTAGATGGAGAATGTTAGTTCTTTATAGCAAGGAAGTGATAGCATCTAATGAGAAGGTAAGCGACGTCGGCAGGGGCGGGAGGTCAACTGAAGAGGGCCAAGGTTGTTGAGGCAGCGTCTAGAGCAGGATGGAAGATATGCTGTACAAAAAGAAGGATATCGCAAGTTGGACATAAGGCAAGGATACCAGTAAGAATATCGAAAAAATTGCCCTTTTTTTCTTTTTCATATATGTCAAGAAGTTTTGCACGCAAGACCACAATGAAAGCAAGAACAACTTACTGTGAGGAGTCCTTGTTATATATAAATCATGTACGTACTAATCTTAATTGGCTTGTTATACTTATCATGTGTACTTACCATTAAAACACAGCATAACTTTAATACTCCCAAGTAAAACTAAAATCTGTGGCTGTGTGAGCGAACTAAGGAACACATTCCAGCGGATTTAGTAAAACAAGTCCAGTGGGGAACAGTGCATAAGCGAAAACGGGGAGCTGAACGAGAACATTGGGGCGTAACGCGAGAGGAGGCTCTTTCCTGACGCTCCTGCTCAAACGGTCAGACAGTCGAGCTTGCCAATACCAGCAACGTGTTTTTGACGGAAGGAGGGGAGGCCGTGATATGAAAGTCAGAATGTAGCGGCGGGGCTTCGTTAGGTGAGAGATGAGGTGCAGGGAGGGTACAGTGGCGGTCAGAAATCCAGTAACCCTCTGCAATCACCGCCACTGTGTTTTGGGTTTCCTCTCAGCATGAACCCTTTCGCTGCTATGGCCGTCACTGTTAACGCTGAGCTCTCCGTAATAAATTGCTTGAATGGACATAAAAAAAGAAAAAAAAGAATATGAAGTTAATTTAATCTTCTAAGCTACAGCAGTACGTATTGAAGAGACTGCAGTACAAAAAATAAGTCCTTTAAGAATTGTAGATAATGGGAATGACTGGTTGGCAGTGAAAGGGTTAAATCCTCTGATATGCCGACAGTCTTCTCCCGAACACCTGGCAAAAACGTGGGTTCTTTGGGATCCTGAGGTAAAAGTGTATTTATTGTCTATAGTGCTCGTATTGATATACGCTGGTAGTTAGTCACGCGTGTATCTATGAACCAGAGAAACAGAAGGAAGGAGAGAATTTGAATAAGAATATAAATCTATGCGTCCAATTTTTCGTTCGTTCGTCCGTCTCTCTCTCTCTCTCTCTCTCTCTCTCTCTCTCTCTCTCTCTCTCTCTCTCTCTCTCTCTCTCTCTCTCTCTCTCTCTCTCTCTCTCTCCGTCATATTCCATTCCACTCTAATTTCCTCTAGTCACAATTCACTCTCCCCTCATTCCCTCTTCCTCATGGCCGTCCGCTACTATGGTTTCTCCTTCGCTCACTTTACCTTCATCTTCACAAATCTTCGCTCGCGGCTCTGACTTCTTAATTGGCACCTTCTGTGAGCGAGACGTGCCTTGGCCTTGCTTCTCCTCCATCACCGTTGACCCGCCTCCTCCTCCTCCTCCTCCTGCCCTGAGATATAACACGCATATTGGCAGGCAGAATGTTCACCACACTAGCTCCGTCTAACCTGTTCATTCCAATCGCTATTCGTGTTCAGGGGGGTTATTTTATTCGGCTTTTTACACTATAACCTCCTTCTCCGTTTTTTCTTTTATGCATCGTGGCTTCCTGGGGTTAAAAGACACGGTTCACGGTTCGGTTTTGTTTTATTTGTTTATTTTGTTATTTATTTATTTTATTTTTTTTTCGTCTGTGATCGGTCGTCCTTTTGATGTTTGTTACTGGGAATCGCTGTTTTGATTCCCTTCTTCCGCCAATCTCTCTCTCTCTCTCTCTCTCTCTCTCTCTCTCTCTCTCTCTCTCTCTCTCTCTCTCTCTCTCTGTGTGTGTGTGTGTGTGTGTGTGTGTGTGTGTGTATATATATGTATGTGTGTGTGTGTGTGTGTGTGTGTGTGTGTGTGTGTGTGTGTGTGTGTGTGTGTGTGTGTGTGTGTGTGTGTGTGTGTGTGTGTGTGTGTGTGTGTGTGTTATTTCCTGCGCCGTTACTTTTCTGCTTACAACGAGGAGCAGCAGCAGTAGTAGGTTCGATACGGAAAGAGTGTGTTTTGGGGGCAAGGGAAGGGGAATGCGGGCGAAGGTGGCGCTGGGTGAGGGTCGGGGAGGAAGGGCAGCGATAGTTATTGTTATTCGCGAAAGTCCAAATAACTCGCGAAGTTTTAGAGGAACGCCTCCAGAACGAGCATGGCGGTGGGCGTACGAAGGAACAACAGCGGCAGTAGCAGTAGTCCGAAGGCATCAATTACTTGGTGGGATGGAGGGCGACGTGGCCAGACAAGGTACGCGCTTATTGTATTTTGGCTGATCTTTAAATGTCGGGTGTCTTTTTCGTTTTTGTCTTGCCTGTCGAGCTAAACGTGAGTGACTGAGTGTGTGTGTGTGTGTGTGTGTGTGTGTGTGTGTGTGTGTGTGTGTGTGTGTAAGTGGGTAAGTGTGTTTCCTTCAATCCCTCGTTTTTATCTATATATTTTAGGTATTTTCAGTGAATTGTTTGTGTGCTGAGTATGTGTAAATGTGTTTCTTTCTAATCTTTGTTTTAATCTACATATATTAGTTATTTTCAGTGTCGTATTTCATTTTTCTTTTACTGTTGTGTTTGGATAGCTAATCCTTTTATGTTATACTGATATATTAAATGTATTAATTTATGGTAGTGTTCTGTAAAGTGGGTATCAGATAACATTTGTGGCCGTGGTTGATAAAAATCTCTCTCTCTCTCTCTCTCTCTCTCTCTCTCTCTCTCTCTAGTGTGTGTGTGTGTAGGTGAGTGTGTGAGCCACATGTGCGAGCACCTGAATACATTGGGTGCGTCAAGTGTCCCTCTGGGTGGGAAGTTCTGTGATAATTGCAGTGGTGTGTCCAGGAATTTTTGTCTGTAGGAAGGGCAGGGAGGGAGCGCGTCAGGAAACAAGCAGCAAATGGTCAAGCTTGTGAGGGTCCCGAGCAGTGTGGGTGGCGGAAAAAAGGTAAAAGTGCCAGAAACAGGACTTCGCTTTTTCTCTCTCGCTCTCTTTTATTTTTCTGGACAGTTGCAAAGAAAGAAAGTAAGGAAATCTTTACCTGTGTTAAATGTTTCTTTGGATTTTTTAGGTGTTTAGCGTAAAGGGAAACAATAATAAATACTGGCAGAAAAAAAAAATAATTGAGAGTAAAGAAACAAGGATGATAAGGACATGGTCTTTAAGGCAAAAAATCAGGATACAACTAGAAAAACGGCTTCAGACTTGATAAACTTGGATTAAAAAGAAGGAAATAAGAAGAAATCAGTAAAGGAAATAGGAGGGGTATATGATTGGAATAAACTTAGTTATCATGTCGTCGGTGCAGTTAATAGGGAGCCTTAAAAGAATAAAGTATCAATTTAGGGATAAAAATAGTATGTGGACATGTGTATATATGTTTTGTGCAGCGACTACCACATGTACGTAGACCTATTGAGTACTTGAAGTTCGCCTTATGTTCTTAAACTCTTAAGCACCAGAAGATAATATTTACTATACAATAACATTATAGATCGTTACCTACTTATTTCACAGAACAATACATAAGGCAGTGCAACATAACGGCAGCGTCTTCACGTCATGTGTGAATGCGAGCAGAGTGAGTCAATCTCTTTCGCTCGTAATTTATGGTGCCTCGCGGGGGTCATTACAGGAATGGCGCGGATGTTCACTTGCTTTCATGCCCTCATAAAAGTGTGCTACTGGGGTGACTTACGTGCGTGCCTTCGCTTCCCAAGTCATCTCTGTGGGTTACCTGTGTCATCATGGACCGTCTTCATGAACGTTTCATCTCGACTACCTTTAACAGGCTCTAGTGAAAGCGACTGAGGTTTTCAAGGCCGTTTCAATTTTTCTAGTGACTGTTTAGCAAGGATTCTATACTATCAATGGGAAGAACATCCATGAAAATTTGTTTTACTCGTGAATGTCGCCTATGAAAATAATCCTAAACGTCGAGGAAAACAACCGAATGTTGCGAGGGGATGAGGTAAGGGCGCGTATTCTTAAACGCTTTGGGGTCTCATGGGGACGATTTCCAAGGGGCACTAGAGAATTAAACAAGTTCACATGAGCATTTGTCCTATTAATGACGCAGAATCCTTGCTAAACCATCGCTGAAAGCACTTGAACGCTCTTGAAAACTCTAATAACTCACTGTTAAAAAGTAGTCGAGACAAAACACCGTGAAATGTTTAGAAATACTGACCAACGACGAAATTTTAAAAGTGTACCTACTTTGTCTCCTTTACCGGTACAGAGGACCACGTGGTACTTAGCTACTCTTCCTGTGAGAAACTTACGTGTATAATACAATTAAAAACTCGCTTGTTGACTAATTATATATTGTAATTCTCCCAAACTTTGCCAAGTTTCTGAATATCGTCGCTGCTCCTTCGGGAACATTTTCTGCTACTCGCTACTTGTTTATTTAAAGGTAATTTCTTTTCAACACTAAATTATGAAAAACCATCTTTAAGTGAGAGAGAGAGAGAGAGAGAGAGAGAGAGAGAGAGAGAGAGAGAGAGAGAGAGAGAGAGAGAGAGAGAGAGAGAGAGAGAGAGAGAGAGAGAGAGAGAGAGAGAGAGAGAGAGAGAGAGAGTCATTGTTTGTCAGTAAGAATGGTAGATAAAGGTGTACAAATTTGGTTCTCATAAAAAAAGAAAATTCACAAACAAATAAAAGGCATCCCATCCCATTTTTGTTTCTCCAGAATAAAGTACGAACATGAAACAAAATCGCCTCCGTTACCAAGTTCCTAGCTTTCAACTGTACTTGTAGAGGGAGAATGAGAGAGGAGGGGTAGTTTGCGAGAGGCCTGGCTGGTTTGAGGGGACTTGAGCGGGCGCACACATCCCCTCTGCAGCAGTATTGGCCTGACGCAAGCCACGCCGGTGAAATGGATGAAGCAATATGCGCCAATAAAGTAAATGGACGTGAGAGTCAGTTATGCGGAACGTTTTCATCAGTTGATTAATTTGCAATGCGGCGTTTGGCGTTCATATCCCGACGTTGACATGGGTTTCCAAGGGTAAGGTTGACAAATACTGTCCATCTCATTTTTTTTGCTGGCCAGAAATAGCTAA
Organism: Scylla paramamosain; assembly: GCF_035594125.1. Taxonomy (NCBI): domain Eukaryota; kingdom Metazoa; phylum Arthropoda; class Malacostraca; order Decapoda; family Portunidae; genus Scylla; species Scylla paramamosain. The sequence goes on along the minus strand of NC_087152.1, from coordinate 35,752,010 downwards.
TAATTGAAAAAAAAAGTAAAGTAAAAAAAAGTGCTGAACGTTTCCATCAGTTGACTGATTTGCTATTTAGCGTTTCCCGTTTGTAAAATTATGCTCTCGTAATTATAAATTTTGAAGGGCAAATTTGACAGATATAATCCTGCTCATTCTTTATTGACCAGAAATAGCCACACATGAAATAAAATGGGGAAAATGCAAAGCGGAATAGATAAAAAAAAAGAAGTTTAAAAGTTGTTTAATTCTGGTATAAAACTGTGCAGGAAAACCCAAAACTCGAGGCCGGCCAAGTGAGCAGGTCGTGTCGTTTTGGGCATTTCCTGGAGCAGCAAAGCCACGCGAGAATTGTTGATTTTATGTTTGCGCTGAGAGATGCGAGGCGTTGTTGTTGTGTCCGCCTTTGTTTGGTCTGCCCGCTCGTCTCTCTCTGTGCCCGGGAAAAATAAAGCTTACAATCAAGGTCACAGTTATTGCCAGGATGATTTTTTCTTTTATCTTGACACTCAATTACATCAAATAGGAGACGAAGCACACACACACACACACACACACACACACACACACACACACACACACACACACACACACACACACACACACACACTGAATAGACTGGACTGCAAAAGTGAGGCTGAATATTTGAGATGGCAAGAGATGGAAGAAGGCAAGGAGTCTGAAAGCTATATGAAAAAAAGTACAGCTTCCACTTTGGAAATACACACACTTGGAGTAGACGACTAAACAGGGCAACAACTGAAGTGAGGAGCTTAATTTAACTACAAGGAAAGCTGAACAAATATAGATATGGAGACTGAACCACACAGGAATAGCTCAGGCCCCATATACCACCTACCCACCCACCCAAACACACAGACACACACACACACACACACACACACACACACACACACACACACACACACACACACATACGAACACAAAACACACGACACCCGGACTCCTAAATTCGTTTACATCTCGTATAAACTAACCAATTTTCTGGGGGATTTGTTGGGCCAATTCAGACGGTCTCAATTTATTCCCAAGAGCGAGGACTTGGGCATTCAGCGGCGGTCAGTGGCTGGCGGCGGCGAGGCCACTTCTCTTGCCAGGATATACAAGGCCCTGATTTTACCACTGCGCCTGATGGAAGGGACGAATTCTTCTTTTACGTAACTCAGATGCTAATTCTAAGTCCGGTGGTTGGAGTATCGCTGATGGCGGAGGGAGAGAAGGTAGTACGTTGGGATATTTTACGGGGCCGGAATGGAATAAAGTAACCTAGAGGAGAGGTTGATATATTCCCGTGTATTTATTTATTTTTTATTTCTTTGTGTGTTTCAGCCGACAATGCAGCACGAAGAATACTTTTGCGACGCGGTTTTCAAGTCAAGCGACAGAAGGAGAAAGGGAGAGGAGGAGATGTTGAAATATTACAGTTCTTCACATTTTACCATGGCGGGTGTCGGCGAGAGTGACAAGAAATCGACGTCTCGAGAGAAGTAACTTAATTCCTCTTGAGTGATGCAGAGCGAGGCGACGCACCCCATTTCCACCCCCCTCCGAAACGCCTTGGACTGGGTTGCGCATGGAATATGAACCTTGTATCTTATGGCGGAGAAATAATTATATCAGCTCTAATTGCTCTTAATTGCTTCGAAAAGACACGTTCTGACAGTGTGTCCAGAATTTCATGAATGTAAAAGGGTCGGAGAAGAGGGAGAGAGAGAGAGAGAGAGAGAGAGAGAGAGAGAGAGAGAGAGAGAGAGAGAGAGAGAGAGAGAGAGAGAGAGAGAGAGAGAGAGAGAGAGAGAGAGAGAGAGAGAGAGAGAGAGAGAGAGAGAGAGAGTTAATTTCGTACCCTTTATGCACTCTCTGGGTACGAATGTTTTTTTTTTTTTGTAGGTGCTATAAAAGTAAACACAAAATAACTTAACAATACCCTTCCCTGCTCCTGACAAAAGCCACAAAGCCAGCCTCCCGTTAGAGCCATTACAGCCACGCCCATTCATTACCACCACCTCTCTGTCCTTTACTCCCCCCCCCCCACAAACACCGCCACCACACCACCACCTTAACTTCCTTTCACAGTAGCACACTATACTATGGTAACTCCCCTCTACACCATAAGACCACTACCATAACTTCCCTTCACACCACCTACTACCACCTTAACTTCACACTACCACTTCCATGTTCAGTATCGCCAGCCACACCACCACACACCACTACCATAATTCACTTCTATACCTCCTCCTCTTTGCCTAATATCCCCCGCCACACCACCACACCACTATACTCATACACCACCACCACCACTACTGCAACCACCACAGCTACATCCTCTCCATCACAATGCCATTACCAACGCCAATACTACTTCCACCACACCACCAAAACATACTACATTTTTCCGTCACCACATGGAGCTACACACCAACACTCATCACAATCCCCACCAAAATCTTTCCTTCCACTACCACTAGGATCACCACCTCCACCTTCACCTCCACCATCACTCATCACAATCATAAGAGTATCAAGAAATATGGAGACTACAGAAGCCCAGTTCACATACACAATACAAACCCAAAGTACTTTAGACTTGTAACATCAACCATCTACAATAAATTTATCCATCATTCACTAAAACTGCCTGTCTTGACACTTAGCGCGTTCTTGCAAACTTAACATCTATTTTCAAACTAACTTCAGTCTACCTCCGTTTCAGACAAACAAAATGCACTCTCTCCAAACTGTCATAAGAAACCACGCGAGAAATTCAGCAATGGACACTCAAAATCCGCAGAGAACCACAGGCCAGTGTCGGGGTGAACAGCAGGCATCACTCTGGCTCTCCCTTCCGCAGCAGCGAGGGACGGCGGGAGACCATTGGCAGGGATGACCTTCAGGAAGTCAAGGGATGGGAGGTATTGGCCCAAAGGAAGGAAATAGAAAAGGAGGAAGAGAGATAATTAAGACGAGATACGAGTTTGACATCAGGAAGAGGGAGAAGATGAGGGTAAGGTGTAAGGGGATAAGAAGAAGGAGAAGGAGGAGGTGGACGATAGACAAAAAGAATGAAAGAAAGAAAGAAAGGAGGAGGAAAGGCATAAAGAAAAGGGTGAAGAGAAAGAAGAGAATGAGGAGGTCTAAGACGATAGAAACGACAACGAAAACGAGGAAGATAAAGAGGATCAGGAAAAAGAGGAGGAAGGGAAAGAGGAAGAGGAGGAACAGTAGGACTGCCAAAGAGAATTACATACGAGGGAGGAAGGGTAGAAGTGAGCACAAAGTGAGGCGGAACGAACTGAAGGCACAGGGACAGGGGAAGCAGAAACACGAATATAGAGAGAATAAAAGAGAACGAAAGGAGGAGGAGGAGGAGGAGGAGGAGGAGGAGGAGGATAAATAAAGAAAAAATAATTTCCTATTTATCCTCAATTTTAATGTACTCTAATTTGGCAAGATAACACATCTACGGGTTTAATTTCACGTACCTATGCACTGTAGGGTTTCTGTAGTTGTACGGCATACACATAATTTGTATTAATTCTCTTCCAGTGTACAATAACGGAACGAAATAATTAACAAAGATGAGATTATTACGAATAATTCTCCATCCACTCTGTTCCTTGTTGATTTTTTTTCCGGTCGTTGACTGTTTCATTTAATTCCGCTGCGTCTATCTAATCTCAGTCTAGTTTAATTATTTTTTGTTTCATTTATTTTTCATGCACACTGTGTACACTGGGACAGTTTCCCACATTTTCTATTGTGGATGCCATGGTGCTTTTTTTTTCTTTCTAACAATATTCCTTTTTAACTTGACAAAATCATCAGCGTTATCTAATTTATCAATATTTGTTTTTCTTTTTATTTTTTTAAAATGTTTGTCAAAGATTTATGAATGAAATAAAATGTCAGTAATGACTAATTGCTGCCACCGCCGGGAAAGCAACAACACGTACAAATAATTTTTCAGTTTAAAGTCAACACTGAACAACACAACATGTCTCGCAGCAATACGGAGAATGTATCATCAAGAAACTATACACTGACTGATTGCTCAATTGAGTGGTTACTCAATGTCAACATTCAAAAAGTAATATCATCTCCAATTGGTTTAGTTTACATTGTGTACTGAAAACAATTCACCGGTGAAGCCCGTTTTCCCCCACACTCCTTGACATACAACATCGCATAATACATGAATATTAATGGTACCACTTAAGAGCCAGACATGTTGGCTAGATAAAGTGACGAGGTGATGTGCAAGGTTGTGTACGTGATGGCAAGCTTCCTCTGCTAAATCATTAAGAACCATCTAACAAAAGACCTAAAGATGTCATGTGGAGTCAACACTCCTCGTAATTCATCGATATGACTTGCAAGGGACCACACTATCGAATTTAACGAATCAATAAAAAAAAAAAAAAAAAACACCAGGCAGGTCGACGAATTGGGTTGGTGAACACAGACAGATAGCCAGCCAAACAGACAGACAAACAGGCAGGTAAGTAAATGGACAGACGGATACAAAGTCAAATGCACAGACAGACAAACAAACAAGGGAACAATAGACAGGTAAAAAGACAGACAGATAGACAGAGAGGCAGATAAACACGAAGACAATAGTTAGACATTGACAGACTAGACAGACAGACAAGTACGAGTAGATCGTCAAGGAATTAGTAGACAGATATACAGACAGTCAGATCGTCAAGGAAGTAGACAGATATACAGACAGACAGACAGACAGACGGGCAGACAGACAGGCAGGCAGATGAAAAAGAAGACAGTAGACGAAAAAAGACAGACAGTAAGACACGCAGATGTACAGGGTGACAATAAACATATATACATACAATCAGGCAGACAGGTAGAAAGACTGGCAGATAAAAAGAAGAAAAAAAAAAAACAGCAGACAGGCACAGGCAGACAGAGACAGGAAACCCGACAAGAGAGAAAAATAAAGACATGTAGACAGAGAAAACCGAAAGGAGGCAGGCAGATAAACACAGACAGACTGTAAATAGAGATGCACCTCCATTTTTTACTTTATGAATAAGGAAACTGGTATAAAGGTTGCATGGTGTACATTAATACAGCAATATTTCATCAGCCTTCTAAAACATTACAGTCACGGAATTAACCGACTGAATTATCAAAACGTCAAATTAATTCTTAAAAAAAA
>NC_087152.1:35729316-35741816 GCF_035594125.1 Scylla paramamosain | reverse complement strand
CTTTCTTGCAAAATTCACCTTCTCAAAATTAATTTCCTACCTTTACGTCACCTTTTTCTCACAACAACCTCATCACGTATTGAAGAACATCTGAACAAGGTAGAGTCTATTTATCAATACACTTCCCCCTTTGAGCTGCTTTCATAACTCGCGCTCCAATTCCTCTTTTCCTACTCCTTGATCTCTGGCCTCGATAAATGCTCACGGGTACTTCTCACAGCTCCACTTGCTCTCGCTCGATATGACTTTCCTCTGATTTCCCATTCCAGTTCTGCTCCCGTTACGTATTCAATCACTTCATCCTCATGTGCCTTTTCATATGATTGGGAGACTGGCAAAGGACTACAGATACTTATGACCAGAGCTCGCTTAATCATCACTCTGTAGAAATACTTGCAAAGAGTAGAGAGTTCAAAAAAGGTCGAGCCAATTCAGATGCACGGGTGACTTGATACGTCTCTTTCTTAAAGGAGTTCGTCACAGGGAGGTGGAGAGACTGAAAATACGCACAAAGTTCTGAAGTTTACCAGTGAAAGGAAGCATTAGAAACAGTCTGCCTCACTTCGCGTCGCCAGCCTCTCTGGACTTACAAGTGAAGACAAGACGTAACTGAATGATCTTGGAACGCCTCTCTTCCTTCGTTCACCTCTTGTCCTATAACTATTCACAGCTCTGATCAATCTAATGTCCTTTAAGTAATGCTAAAATTATACGTTTGATCTTAAAAGATTTCTGTACTATGACAAAGGAAAAATCTTGATAAAATTATATGGTTCACAAAAGAAAAAAATAAGGTATCAAAATTAAAGTAAAATAAGAAAATAAAACGTCATTAAGAACTACATATTTCTCTCTCTCTCTCTCTCTCTCTCTCTCTCTCTCTCTCTCTCTCTCTCTCTCTCTCTCTCTCTCATCTCTTCTCTCTCAAGGATCCAGACCGAGTAGGATACGGTGAGCAGAGACAGACAAAAGGCTTCACAGACACACCCGCTCTCCAGTAAACAGCCTCCCTCAGGCCTTAAGGTCCCGCCTTGAGCGTCAGGGAAGATTGTGATTTACGTCAAGTGTCAGTCAAATCAGACCATGACATCTTGCAAGTAAGTCAGCCGCGGTCGACGCAAGAAGCTTCCTGACGTCACAGTTTGTCTCTTTGCTTGCGCCTCCTGTCAAGTTCTTGCTTTCTGCTAATATCTTGATGCAGCAAGGATGGTGAGGACTGACGTGGCGTGTTTCCTCCTAACTTGCCTTAGTCTTACGCAACAGCGATTACCAGATGGCATCCCTTTCTTTCTAATTGACTTTATAAAAGGAATGGGATAAGTGTTTATTTTACTGTTTACATGTAAAGATAAAAAAAATAGCTATTGTTTTCTACACAATATTTAGTAGATTGCACGCATTTTCTTTCTAATTAATCTTATAAAACAAATGCGGAATGTGTGCTTTATTTTATTGTTTACTTGCAAAGAATTTTATAAGGAACATAGTTTTTATACGGAACTTTTAACAAATTATCATAACTTTCCCTCTAATCAGGTTCAAATAAGGAATGGAGGTGAATCGCTACTTATTTAACTGTCTAAGGGCAATATATAAGAAAAATCACTTCTATTTTCGTGCATCGTTCGGGATATGAAGCTGGTAATCATTGTGCCTTTTCTAGTGCTCCGTTAGGTACCGCGTAATCCATGTACCTGGCTAGTTACCGGGAGAATTAATCAACAAACGGTCACGGTCAAGGTGTTTTTTACGTGTGAAAGAGGCCGGCAAAAGGTATGGATGGGTTGGGATGGTGGGATGGGATGGGAGAGGAAGCCACGTACTTTGCCGCTCTCAGAAAAAAAAAAAGGACTATTTTAACAGGGGCCAACTTATTACCAGAGATGTTTTCGTACTCTTCTGAAACAGGTCAAGTCATAGGAGGAGACAGAGAGAGAGAGAGAGAGAGAGAAGAGAGAGAGAGAGAGAGAGAGAGATGAGAGAGTGAGAGAGAGAGAGAGAGGAGAAAGAGAGAGAGAGAGAGAGAGAGAGCGAGAGAGAGAGAGAGAGAGAAACACTCAAACAGTCCCGGAGTTTACTAGAGAAAAGCATAAAAGACAGAAAGAAGTGTCAGAGTGAAGGATGAAAAGACACATTTACATATTTAATTAGCCTCTCATGTTATCGTTTCCTTTCTTTATAATATACCAAGTCTTCCTAAAATCACTAATATAAAAGCGGAAACGACAACAAGTTTACGATATGGCTTAATGATAATACTGTATTCCTAACTTTTTCAGACGTATTGGATTGATTGACCGATGCATGTAGAGAGAGAGAGAGAGAGAGAGAGAGAGAGAGAGAGAGAGAGAGAGAGAGAGCATCTGTCCCTGGTATTTTAGAGCAGTGGAGCGGACTACTGTGAGGTGTGACGCATTAAAGGTATGCACCTCCTCCATGGCGGCGGAAGTGTGTTAAAGGTGCGGCTGCTCCACCTGAGGTACTACTTCAGCTATGCAGCGCTCCTCTTTTTTTCCTGCAACCTGTAATGAAAAGGAAAATTAATAGATTAATGTAATGCTCCTTTTCTGTAATAAGAAGGAATATAAATTGATTAATGTAAATAAATGAATGAACAGGTAAATAATAGGTTTACAAACGGATGGATAGATAAATAAACAATAAAATACACGAATAAATAGATTCATTAATAAACAAAAGCTCTGAATGACATCCATAATGAATTCCTGGCAGTAAATACGCATAAAAAATCTAAATTATGAATAACTGAATAAATGAATGATAAATTAATGTAAACTAAACAAATAAGGAAATTAAAATACAAGTCTTATATCTCTCTCTCATATCTCTGCACGGAGGCGAATATATAACACGTGACACCAGTTTGTTTAATGAAATATCTCGCCCAGCCAGTGATATATTATCTCAGCAACTCAGTCATGACCTACATTTTGCTGCCGAGTCTGTTTATGCACCACTGCAGCATTATATATTTACCAGCCCAACAACAGGAGCCAACCATCAGCTGTGCGTAAGTCTCTTGTATAAAAAAAAAAAAATAATAATAAATAAATAAAAATAAATAAATAAATAAAAAATAAAAATAAATAAATAATGAAATTCGCCATCTGGATGAATATTCGCTTTCATCAACAATTACTGTGAACAACCCCACACAAACATTACCTTTTCTAACCAAAGAAAATTCATTATCAACACACATGAGTAAAACATGAAAAAAAGGTAACAAAACACTGTGCTTCGCCTTTACTCAACGCGAGGGAATAAGCATCACATCACTAAGCTTGGCGATAAGCCAAAGTATTAGCGACAGTGCTTAAATACGATTCAAACTTCAAATGGTAAAAACGACAATGGGATTTATAATTGCCAATATCCTTTCAGGGATTTTGTTACCTGCGAGTTTATGCGTGAACACACTCCTAAAGACTACACTTGCCAAATAACAGAAAGTAATCAAATATTGCCAGCACCATGTTTGTTTCGGATACAGGAGGTGAGTGAGAAAATAAGACATTAAGTTCAATGAATTCATATTCTCAAACGCTATGGTCCTCCAGCTTGACTCTTGGAAAGCCCCCAAAATTATTAATCAGTTCTCATGATGTCTTCTTCCCAATATTAGTTAAATAATCAATAGAATCAAGAAAACACACCCGAAAGCACCAATCACTACCATTAGAGTGCATCAACATGACATCGCTGGGTCAAGTCTGGGCTTATTAGTTGTTTTGAACGCAGGTGGATTTACTCTTCAGCTCTTCAGTGCAAAGTACCTGCTGAAGTATATATCCTCAAATTCTGTTCCTGGCTGCCTGGATGGTATTTAATGTATGAAATGACAGTGTATCTTATCCTGTAACGTGTGTGTGAGATTGTCTCCTGAAACAAAAGAAGCAGCATTTCTGTTTTTCAAGACGAAGCTTTCCCTCACTCGCCTCTCTGCTCGTGACGTCCAATAAGGAATCAAGTCTTCATATCTTCCCCGCAAGCTGACGATGAATATGATTTGCATTTAACATAGGTATTTTACGCTTCCTCACTCACTCCCTCATCTGCATCCACCCGCCTATATAAATTGTGCGTTTAAATTTTCCGAAACTAGCTGCTCAAGAAAATAGGAAAAAAAGAAGCGAGTAATATATGCAACGAAAAAGCGCTAAGAGATACTGTGTGGGACATCGATATATGTGAGACGGGTGAAAGTTGACGGATATCATAGATCACATGCATTGTCCTAGCTCATCCCTGCCCCGTGTGTCTCTGAGCCTGTGGAGAGTAAGACATAAAAACCCGTGTTCTTAATGGATTTTGGCTCTCAACAGGACTATAATGAAAGGCCACAAAAATCGGGTTCTCATAATGTTTGGTGATGATGCAAGATTGTTAAATTATGACTAGTTTCATGAACACAGCCTTTGACAACCATAATGACCTGTACTACCCCGTTAGCAATAGTCCCAATAAGCTGCCAAAATGCTTGAGAATACGGACCATAAAAGTGTGAGAGTCAGATTACCACGCTTCCCTTTTTACATGTTGTCTCATTTGTTCACTGCTGGCCAAATCTAAAGGGAGTGTGAGGAAGTAACTGTGTGGCCTGTGGGCTGACTGATTTGACCCGCACTCGCCACCTTGGAGGCTTGGCGGCAGGGGGAAAGGAACAGGACAGGAGGAAGAATAAAGGAGGCTTAGTGTGGGTCATGGCTCTTCAGACTAAACAGCGCGTCATGGAAGTACATAACACCACAAGTCAAGTAAGCTGGGTAATGCTTAAAACAAAAAATAAATGAACGTTGTAAGATGTTTGAAATATAACACAGTAATGGGATATTTTTTTTTTTACTCATTAATTTCCTGTCCTTTTTTTCCAGGTAACAAAAGAAAATAGTCGCTTGTTGACCTTGACTGAGGGCTGCTGTAGGGATTAGCGTCATTATGTTCTCTAATACCACCAAATTACTATTTATTCTAAACTCAAAGTGGCGGCAACACAACTCTTTTGTAGCGCGGCTGTGATCCTCGGCGTATTTGGCATTGTTGAGCGGACAGCCTCCCAAAAATGCTGACCTGTTCCGTTGTCACATTTCTTTGTATTTAAATATTCCACATTTTTTCCACAAACTCTACAACACAAATATTGCAGCTGACACGGGGGCGCCGCTAGACTGTTGAGGACGAGGAGTGGAACATGTGCCATCTGGAAAACTTCAATGGGTCATATTTTTTGTCATAGTGTGTGTGTGTGTGTGTGTGTGTGTGTGTGTGTGTGTGTGTGTGTGTGTGTGTGTGTGTGTGTGTGTGAAGACTGACCAAAGCCATAATACACATCTGAGAGAGAGAGAGAGAGAGAGAGAGAGAGAGAGATGAGAGAGAGAGAGAGAGAGAGAGAGAGAGAGAGAGAGAGAGAGAGAGAGAGAGAGAGAGAGAGAGAGAGAGAGAGAGAGAGAGAGAGAGAGAGAGAGAGAGAGATCCGCTACACAGTTCCTCTCATAACAACACAGACAAGTTCATAGTAAGAAAGGGGACGATTTAGTTAAGTGACTGTGTTTGATATCCCTCGAGAAGCAAAATAAATAGGGGATGAGATGCTGTTACAGAGATTAAGTGAAATGGATGACAATGTAAAGATGCTGGTTTATATCTGGATTAAGAAGACGGGACAGAAGAGCTACAAGACTCAGCAGAAAATCCCGTGCATTGAACCAGGGGAGTGAGGGGAAGGAATGCAGCATGAAGGATGAGTTGAGAGGTGATGTTTTGTACAGGTAATAAAACAAGTGGTTCTACTAAAGACTAATTATGGGGAACTACTGTGAGAGAAGCTATTGAAAAAACGTCCACTCTTACCAAGCTACGTACCTCTCACACTTTAAATATTATAATACAAAAACAAAAGAAAAGCTGCAAGAAATCAATAGGCCTAAGCATAGCAGTGCCTCTGTAAAAGATGCGCCTATCTATATACACCTGTCATACCTGTTCTTATTATCTATATCTTTTAATACCCACTTACTGCCTTGACACTAACTGCTCGAGTACTAAGTCTATTCTAGTCATCCACCACTCTTTTTGAGAACCAGTTTCTTCCTATCTCTCATTCAAATCTAACTTTAACAAGATTGAATCTGCTATTTTTTTTTTCCTTTTTTGATTTCTTACACTAAGGATCTTGTATATATCATTTGAAAGGGCCACCTCATGCAAATAAAGTATATATATATAAAAAAATGAATAAATAAATAAATAAGCTAAAACTGCACTCACATCTTCACTCATAACAAATCGATGCAAACACCTGCCCTGCTACACCCACACACGCCCATCCCCTCCGCACCCCGTGACACGCCTGCACAGTACCACCACCACACCTCTCTGTCCACATTCCACTCCCCGCACCCTCATCACCGTGCATTACTCGCCCCTTCCCAAGAATTCCACGGGCGTCCTGCAGCATTCCACTAGCCCAGGACTCACACATTACCCTCAGCCAACACACAGAGCAGTGACCATGCGGCATTTCATTAACTCAAGAGGAAAAGCAAACAATACAGCGACAAATCAGAGTAAAAAAAGAAGCACAGAGGAGGGGATAATGATAAACTGATAGATATTTCCAGGACCATTTCTAGTGAAAGAGTAAATGGAATGGAAAAACTTAAATGACTTGGCCAGATATCCCAGAATTTAGCCTTTACACTGTCATCTAGTACTTTTTCTCTTTAATTACCAATCACTCTGAGACATCTTTTATTGTTCTACAACCACCTCCAAACATTGAACTACCTAGAAGTTGCAAATTATTCTTCTTATACCCCTTCTTTCTTGTAGATGCTTATAAAATTCCATACATTGTTTTTAGTGGCTTTGAGCTGTTGCACATTGCAGTGAAAGGTTAACGAGTGCAAGGAGGTGATTAGTGAACCAGAGAACCTCGTCAGCAAATCAATAAGAAGCCATTGAGGAGTTGAGAGGCGAGAGGCAGCAAGGCATAAGAAAGGACGAGGCACACTTTCAAAGGTGCACAGAGAAGCGCGGGGTATCACCTCATGAAATATATCCAGGAATATTTAAAAACGCAAGGAGGTGATTGGTGAATCCCGTCAACAAATCAATAAGAACCCAGTGAGAGGTGAGAGGCAGCACGGTATAAGGACGGAGAACACTACCAAAGCTGCATAGTGAAGCGCTAGGCATCGTATCACGAAGTATTCCCAGGAAGTCGTAATGTCATTAGCACCAAACTTTCTAGGACCATCACAGGTACAGTAGCGGCGGCAGGAGATGCGCGCACGCTACACTACCGACATTCAAAACTTTCCCACTCGAAGTGTTTGTTGCAGTGATCTGAAGCGAGTACTTGAGGCCTCAAGCGCCGCCGCACCGCCGGCGCCGCCCTACGTCCAGCCACATGAGCCCGAAGGAAAACACCTGACACTGGTTTCATGCTGAGAACTAATTAGATGGGAAAATGCGAGCGTAAAGCACGTATAATTTTTTATTCGTTCTTCGGCTGTCATGTAAGGAGGGAGGCGGGAGCGTGAAGGTCAAAAGGTGGTGGTGGTGGTGGTGGTGGTGGTGGTGGTGGTGGTGGTGGTGGAGGAGGAGGAGGAGGAGGAGGAGGAGGAGGAGAGAGGAGGAGGAGGAGGAGGAGGAGGAGGAGGAAAGGAATAGTATGTGAGGAGGAGGAGGAAGGAAAGAGTCAAACGAAAGGAGGAGGAAGGAATAAGACAGAAGAAAGATGAAGAGGAAAAAAGTGGAGGAGGAGGAGGAGGAGGATGAGGAGGAGGAGGAGGAGGAGAAGGAGGAGGAGGAGAAGAAAAAATAACACACTAGAACGATGGAGAAAGGAGTGAGACAGAAGGAGGGGTGAGGAATATTACGATACAAGGAGGAGGAGGTGGAAGATGCTATAACAATAAGAAATATGACTATAAGCATGCTGTTAAGACTAACGACTTAAACACGCATGGCAGACAGCAGGAACAAGCGAAGGAAGACAGCAGATAGATAGATAGACAGAGAAACAGACGCGGCACACTACAGGATACACAATGGAGAAGGTGCAAGAGAGAGAGAGAGAGAGAGAGAGAGAGAGAGAGAGAGAGAGAGAGAGAGAGAGAGAGAGAGAGAGAGAGAGAGAGAGAGAGAGAGAGAGAGAGAGAGAGAGAGAGAGAGAGAGAGAGAGAGAGAGAGAGAGAGAGAGAGAGAGAGAGAGAGAGAGAGAGAGAGGAGGTGATCCTTAGCAAGAAAGAGGGAGGAGAGGAGAAGCTGCACAGAAAAGACATGGAGAAGTAAAGTGTATTAAGGTCTTCAAGGAGGCATTAGGCAGACTTCAGAGTTTGCGAGTCCCTGATGGAAGGAGGCTGGCGGGGGCGCGGCGCTAATGCAGGGCCTCTCAAACTCTGGGGCGTGGATACCTTTTGACGTCGCTATAGCAATTCCTGATCCTTTTTTTAACCCTTTCACTGGTAAACAATTTTTTCCCCATAACTGCCTACAGCTTTATAGACACTTACTTTTGTGGTATAGTATGTTGATAGTTCTGAAGTGGATTCCTTCTGACATTGCTACATTAATTGTGGACTCTTTTGTAACCCTCTCACAACAAGATAATTTTTTCCTTTATTCCCTACAGTCCTATAGACATATTTTTTTTTAATGTAGTTCCTTTAATAGTGTCGTAGCTTAGAAAGACAAAACTAATCTCCAATAACCTCATTTTTCACTGTTAGTCGATTCTTCCCATAATTTCCAGCAATCTTGTGGATATATTTTTTATATTACAGCCTCCTATGTAGTTCTGTGTCCTAGAAAGACTAAATTAACCTCCCATAACCTCCTTATTTCTTCTCTATTTCCAAGCCAAATCTTTTTTTAATAACTTTGAATGTTAACAAAGAACGGCCATAGCAGTGAAAGAGTTATTATGAGCCAATATGAAAAAAAACATTGACTGATTGAGTGACTGAATGAATGACTGATTGACCGAATGACTCACATTTTGCACCCAACATCAAAGGGTCAAGTGGCGCCTTCCATTAATATAGTTAGGGGGACGAGGATATCAAGTTCTTGTTATTAGCATCACCAAAAGTTTAAGACGTGGTGTATGAAAACATGCAACACATGTATAGATTCATGCAAAAAATACAGTTAAGATCCTTGGAATCTCTCACATAATCGGATCATGACATTTTTACTCCACTGTGATCCAATATGCCACACACACTATGGAAAAAGAAAGAAGAAAATGAAAGAAATGTCGTCAAATGAAAACGAGGAATAAAAGTCTATTGTCGATACTTCAAAGCGGGAAAAAGATCTTTCATATATGTAATTTTCTGAGTATGAAAAAGTCACAAAAATCTTACGGCACAGCGATGCATTTGTTGTAATCGTATTAAAGGCAATACACCCAGACGAGGCTTTCTGGTGAAGTGAGAGTCAGCTGTACCACAAGCTATTTTCAGACTTTGAGGGGCTCCACTTTTTCCTTCAGGGGTCAAACCGGATTTCCGTTCTCCGTAAATGTTTTATTTCCAAATCTTTTATACTCGTTCCATCTAACCCACCCTGTCACACCAAAAAAATTTCATGCTCTATAAACTTCTGAGAAAAAGTCTATCATATTTCATTTTGGTTCGGTTAAGATGGAAGGAGAAAAAATGTGTGATATCTGGCTGATCAAACTGGTGCCAGCGCCGCCTGCCTGCACGCCACGATTTGCTCAGCAACCATTTCTTGCCAAAACCGAGCCATACACCCAAGCTGAGGGACGTGGCACCAAAGGAAGAACATTCAACGTCCAGCCACCATTTCTTGCCAAGCCCCGGTCACAAGGCTGAGGGACGCGGATAGGGAGGAAGAACACTCACGCTACGATCTGCGCTGCCACCATTTCTTGCCAAAACCAAGTACTACACAAAACCTGAGGAACGCGGCCAAGGGAGGAGGAAGAACAGTCGTACCACAATTTTCGCTCCCACCATTTCTTGCCAAAACAAGAGTCCGACACAAAACCTGAGGGAGGAAGAACAGTTAACAGCTAGCTTGCCTTCTTCGCTGACTTATGGCGCCACGACTGAGTCTGTTCCAAGGTGGAATAGTGTTTGCCAATATAGTATCGAGGCAACGCGGGATTCTTCTGCAACTAAGTTTCCAGCACTGAAAGTTACCACTGATGCAAAAAGCTCTGAAGAGGCAGCACATGTTCCATCACGTTGAGTTCTAGAAACACTTCACATTTTTTTGAATTACAGGTGTCGGGGATACAGTTGTCATAATGGTCGCTTCACCACCTTGTATTTTTTGTGTTAAATCTACGGGACACATATGGTTGCTTGATTATTTTATCCAAGGCGTACAAGAGTTTATTTGATCTTGTTTTGCTTACCCTCCACATCACCTTACTCAAGTACATCGCCCTCCACTTTCTCCTCGGAGGCTCAACAAGAACGCAGATAAGTTTACACCTTTAACACTTGCACTTCTTTTGTCGTGACTTTCCGCCACTCATTGACAAGCATTCAGGCCTTTTGCTCCTTCTCATCCTTCTCTTTCTTCTCCACTTCCTCCTTCGTCTTCCTCCTACTCATTCTCCTTTCTTTACCTTCTCCTCCACCTCTTCCTTTTACTAAAACTTTCCTTCAGTCAATGACACGTATTCCTTCAGGCCTTTTCCTTCGTCTCATCCGGCACTTCCTTCTCCTCTCCTGCATTTCCTCCTCCACCTCCTCCTTTTCCTTTTCTTTCTCTATTGATCGACAGCGAGCTATTTGGAAGTTTCTGTTACTCTGGTTTCTTTGCCTTCCTGCGACAAGATGGTGTCAATTCCCGACCACCGCCCGTCACTCACATATATTTCCAAATGCAGCCAAGCGTTCATCCCTCGACGATTTTCGGATATTTATATGAAAGCGGTGAAAGAAGTCCATTACGTCAAAGCGCGTATACAGGTTTTGTGAGCGCTCTTTGTTATAATGTCGTGGTGATGGTGACGGTGATGGTTGGACCAGGGAATATGAGAAGGAAGGAGACACGGGCGAGACACGAGTGAAAAAAAAAAAAGTTTCAAATTGAGGAAAAGTTGATATAAAGTCCTCTTATGTGAAGTAACTCTCTCCCCAGTACTGAATTGTATCGATACGGAAAACACACTTGAAAAAAAAAAGTCTGGTAATTTGAATTAAAAGAAAAAAGAACTGGAAAGCGTGCAATGACACAGGAGTATGAAGTTTCAGAGAGAAAGAAAAGCTGAAAACACAGTTATATGACCTAATTATTTCTTAATTGATAGTCATTATCAATATAGTTAAGAAACTAACATAAAAACAATTTCTTCATAAAAGACCACAGTAAAATAACAGAAGCTACAACAAAACAGAGTGTCTACACGTTGCACTCCCTCCACAACACATACATACCAATACCCACATACCATCCCAATCCTCCACAACACATGCATACCAATACCCACATACCATCCCAATCCAAAAACCCACCAAATCTCCTTTTTAAAACCTCCCACTGACTTTACACCAAGAAAAATATGCATCACGACAAAATTGACGTCGAGTGGGAGTGAATTATTGACCAGACTAACGAACTTGATGTCTGCCTCTGTCGTCCCGGGCATCGGAGTGCGGTGATCTGTCTCAAGGGCGTGTCAATTCTTTCACGCCACCTACACTCGCACACTCCCTGACTGGCTGGGGCGCGGCACTCAAGAGGATCCTAAAAGAGAGTTCCCTGGCTCGGCTCCAAACAACTGAGGTGTAGAAGAGATTCACCTCCTCATCCAGTAATCCAAATGTCAGGATCAGGAAGCTCGTAAGATGCCCGATGATCAGCACATCATAAGCAACGCTCACTCCACTAACCCCGCGATTGCTGACTAACTTCTATACCTACAACCTTTCTCTCTCTCTCTCTCTCTCTCTCTCTCTCTCTCTCTCTCTCTCTCTCTCTCTCTCTCTCTCGTTTGCCATTTCTCTTTTACACCATGAGATTGTTCTTCCACCCCTCCTCTCTCTCTCTCTCTCTCTCTCTCTCTCTCTCTCTCTCTCTCTCTCTCTCTCTCTCTCTCTCTCTCTCTCTCTCCCTGAAACAAGTCGTCCAAGCTGAACAATTCGTCGGTGTCTATTTCATCTGTATTCATTGCATCCTTCGACTACAACTTGCCTTATATTGTCCACGTCTCTCTCTCTCTCTCTCTCTCTCTCTCTCTCTCTCTCTCTCTCTCTCTCTCTCTCTCTCTCTCTCTCTCTCTCTCTCTCTCTCTCTCTCCAAGAAGATCCCACAGTCACATGAATCAGCTTCAGAATAACTAAAAAGAAAGTCTGTGGCCAAATTAGATCAGACAAGTAAATCGAGAGGCCGGGATAGGTATGCTTCTCGCAGAGGCTGGGGAGGCTGGCAGGCGATGGGCGTGTCTGCTCGCGTTTGCATACAAGTGAACTGAGCCTCGAGTACGAAAT
>NC_087152.1:35709316-35721816 GCF_035594125.1 Scylla paramamosain | reverse complement strand
ATCGTAATATTATAATGTACATGTACTCATAATTTCCAAGGCTTTGCTTTCCTATCAACCCTTTTATTGCTTTGGTCGTCCTTTGTTAACATTCAGATTGCTGGAAAATTGTTTGCATTTACACAAGCAGAGAGAGAGAGAGAGAGAGAGAGAGAGAGAGAGAGAGAGAGAGAGAGAGAGAGAGAGAGAGAGAGAGAGAGAGAGAGAGAGAGAGAGAGAGAGAGAGAGAGAGAGAGAGAGAGAGAGAGAGAGAGAGAGAGAGAGAGAGAGAGAGAGAGAGAGAGAGAGAGAGAGAGAGAGAGAGAGAGAGAGAGAGAGAGAGAGAGAGAGAGAGAGAGAGAGAGAGAGAGAGACTTTTCTTTCAGGCGACGAAATTATTTAAGGCCGCAGTGAAAAAAAAAAAAAGTTGTATGTAATGATGGGAAAAAAAAAAAAAAAAATCGTCCAGCACTGAAGGAGTTGAAATTGCTCCCCACCTTTGCACTTTCCATGTATCATTGTAAGTCACTCTTTCACGCTTCCCTCCAATTCAGGACTCGTGCCTTAAGTTTCATATTACTCCTCGGCTCCCTTTCTCATCCCGCCGCCTTCAACTTCTCTCGATCTCTTTCTTCCTTTTCTAATTAAACGTTACCAATGTTCCTTTCTTCCTCTCTGATTCTTTCTCATATCTTTTACTTTAATGTTCTTTATTCGTAATTCACCTTCTTTCCCATTTCCCACACTCTCTCTCTCTCTCTCTCTCTCTCTCTCTCTCTCTCTCTCTCTCTCTCTCTGCTTTTGATCTTTACATCCTTTCTTTTCTTTTCATCTATTCTTCCCAGCTCTGTTTCTGCTGCTGCGCCCCGGCCAGTAATTTCCTCTGTAGGTCAGGTCATAACATTACAGTCCTGCTCAGTCTGGCTTTCGACTCTCCTCACTTTAAGCGCATCTCTCTCTCTCTCTCTCTCTCTCTCTCTCTCTCTCTCTCTCTCTCTCTCTCTCTCTCTCTCTCTCTCTCTCTCTCTCATAATGCATCAATGGGAGAGCAAAATGCATCTCATTGTACAAATGCTAATGCCTGTTTTATTTCGTTGTCGTGAATAAACTAACAACACACTGCTTTTAATTGTTCTTCCTTCATATTATATATATATATATATTTTTTGTTTGGTTGCTTTAATATAAGTAACGTGGCATTACAAAATATCTGAGTTTCCTAATGTGTTCTTTAGTATACTGGTTTGTTACTCTGACGGCATGAAGCGTATTCTCAAGTGTTTCTGCGTCTTGTTTTGAGTACCTTTAACAGGGTCTAGTGGAGGTCTCTGTAGTGTTCGAGGGAGTTCTTATGATTCTGGTGATATTTCAATGAGCATTCTGTGCCATCACTGGATAAACATGAAACTCTAAAAGTGCATAAGTTCATGAGCATATAGTCCTTTAATTTAAGTGTATCGCTATGCAAACCTGTTAACAGTCTGCATTCTTTGATCGCCAAAAAAAAAAAAAAAAAAAAAAAACTTCTTTGAACTTCTAACTTATTTTTTCTTTTGTCTTTGTGGTTAAGTAAGATAGTTTTCCCTTGAGGTTGGCGTCGCTAATATTGTGCTTCATGCTTTGTGGCTTGTCCATTCTCTGTTGTGTTTCTGATCTTACTCGTGTGGGATTTCCAGTTAGAGTTCATCTATTGACTAACTTAATTTTCCCTTGAAGTTGGCCAGGGTAATATTCCGCCTGACGTTTTCCGCCTTGTCCATTTTCTGAACTTGTGATCTGTTGCACTTCCGACATTACTGGCGTGTTATTTCGTGCGAGAGTTTCATCTAATAACCAGGATCTCCAAGTTTTTGCCTGACCACGTGACCTCATTTTCCACGTCAGGCAATAAGAGGCACCGTGGATGGCGTCTGGAACATAAGAACATAAATGGAGCTGCCGGAAGCAATTTGACCAACACATGACTGTCCCTTTATGAAACATGTTCCTGGTGGTGCAAAGGAAAACGCGTGACTGAGAAACACACTGACTGCTCTCTCACCACAGCTATTTCCAAAAGGCCATAGAGATGAGAAGCCAGGCTCTCAAGGGTGTTTCTGCGGTTAATAATGTACAAATCTTATCATAAATCATAAAAAAACACCCTTAAAAACCCGTGTAACTTCAATTAAAGCCTTTTGAAAGTAGTGTAGGTACTGACAGAAATACGGTTCTGACACTGCGCATACTCGTCAAGGATAGCCTGGGGAAGGTCGGAGCGATAATTTCAGCTGGCTGCACAAAGCTGGTGGTGAGATAAGGGTATTGTTATGTAGCCGCGTTATTCACTATATTCGGCGACGCGCTGTAGTATATCTGTAGCGGATCCCAGTTTGTCAAAAGATGATGCCCCATATGTCTACCGCGTGTCGCTCCCTCCACCATTCCATGATACAACTTGATTTATGACGTGTGTGTGTGTGTGTGTGTGTGTGTGTGTGTGTGTGTGTGTGTGTGTGTGTGTGTGTGTGTGTGTGTGTGTGTGTGTGTGTGTGTGTGTGTGTGTGTGTGTGTGTGTGTGTGTGTGTGTGTGTGTGTGGGTGAGAGAGAGAGAGAGAGAGAGAGAGAGAGAGAGAGAGAGAGAGAGAGAGAGAGAGAGAGAGAGAGAGAGAGAGAGAGAGAGAGAAACATACAGACATAGGCAAACAGACAGACAGACAGACAGACAGACAGACAAGCAAACAGACAAACAGACAGATAAATACACAAAGTGATAGATACAGAGACTACATAATAAAAATAAGTACCAGGGACAAGTTTGTTTATAATGAGGAAGCCTGTAAACTATTAATAGCAAACAAACTACATTGGGAGACGAGGATGAATAGAGAGCGGCTTTACACAGAGAGATAAATAGATACAGGTAGATCGATAGATAGACAGAGATGGATGGATAAATAGAGAGAATGGTAAATCCCACCTCATCATTTCCGGCCATTAATAATAATAATAATAACAATAATAATAATAATAATAATAATAATAATAATAATAATAATAATAATAACAATAATAATAATAATAACAATAACAATATAAGCTCACAGTTCGAACAAAAGCTTCCGTAACGTTCCACATCACTCAATATTCACAACAGCGAGCTAATCCCTGACATGTTTTTGCCTGTAAACTTTTAGGTCTCTCTCTCTCTCTCTCTCTCTCTCTCTCTCTCTCTCTCTCTCTCTCTCTCTCTCTCTCTCTCTCTCTCTCTCAAGCAGACAGCCACCTCCAACGTATACAGCTTAAGAGGAAGGAATACAGGGAGCTAATCCGCCACAGAGGGCCAGTGATTCCTTAGACTGGAGGAGGCTATGTATTATGCAAGGCTGTGGGCGTCCGTAGAGTGGCCATGGAGGGTTGATGCGCCGCGCTGGTGGGTTTAAGGACTACATTATCTAACGTTTCAGCGTCTCAACAACTTTTAACATGCTCTTGTGTAGGTTATCGTGGTTTCCAAGGATGTTTCTATGATTACAGTGATAGCTTAGCGTGAATTTCGCATCACCAACTCCCTGCCTGCTTCTGTATTTCCCCTTACCTATGACTTGAAGAGGGAAATTTCAAGACACTTTTCGGATTTTGGATAATCTTTTTGGCTATTTCCTTTTAGGGGCTGTCATCTGAGTGTGCCTTTTTTTTGTTTTTTTGGCCTTTTTGTAGTCCCTCATCAGAGACACTCTTACTTAAAAAAAAAAAGGAAGGAAACAATGATAAAAATTCGTCTGATAAACTCTGTGGCGCATGAGAGAACAAAAGCATTTAACTTAGGCTACTGTCTGGTGAAGGCTCAGAGCGCTACAAAACAGAGGCTTAAGGCTGTGTGTAGCGCGAGACGGCACTAATATGTCATTATCCAGCTAATCCCGGTGTCCGCAGCAACTCTGATTATGCTTTGAAAACATAATTACACGAGGGAATACAAATTTAGATGCGGCAACCATTAACAACGGGAAAGCCACATCAAATTTCGTCCCTGTTACGTATTCATGTTCATCTGCACGTTACGATGTTTGACGAGGTGAAACTCACTCTGGTGTATTGTTTGGTTATGATTACGTGTACTAGAGGGAACGCTGTGATTTCTCGGAATGATGTATATTTAAAGAAACAATACGTCGGACTATTAAGGAGAGTTTCAGGGCTTCACAGTAAGGAGGAAGGATGGTAAGGAGTGGGAGTGAAGGTAAGAGGAACGACCTAAGTTGCGGAAGTGTTGGAAAAGGTATAGAAGAGACCGCAAATTGGTATTGACAGATTAAAAGAAGGTATTAGGAGTATGTGTGTGGAGGTGTGTGTGTGTGTGTGTGTGTGTGTGTGTGTGTGTGTGTGTGTGTGTGTGTGTGTGTGTGTGTGTGTGTGTGTGTGTGAGAGAGAGAGAGAGAGAGAGAGAGAGAGAGAGAGAGAGAGAGAGAGAGAGAGAGAGAGAGAGAGAGAGAGAGAGAGAGAGAGAGAGCTAGAGAGAGAAGGAGGAGGAGGCAGAAAGAGGAAATAATAATGATACCGATGATAAAAGTGATGGAATAGGAGGAAAAGAAGGAGAAAGAGGAGGTGGTAGTGATGGTGGCGGTAGTGGAGATGGTGGTGGAGGAGATGGAGAGGAGATAGAAAATGAGTGATACTGATGGTGATAATGAGGGTGATGATGATGATGATGATGACGATGACGATGAGAATGGAGGAGGAGGAAGAGGAGAGGAATTGGATGTTATTGACGATAATAGTGATGATGATGATGATGGAGGAGGCGGTGGTGAAGAAGAAGAAGAAGAAGAAGAAGAAGAAGAAGAAGAAGAAGAAGAAGAAGAAGAAGAAGAAGAAGAAGAAGAAGAAGAAGAAGAAGAAGAAGAAGAAGAAGAAGAAGAAGAAGAAGAAGAAGAAGAAGAAGAAGAAGAAGAAGAAGAAGAAGAAGAAGAAGAAGAAGAAGAAGAAGAAGAAGAAGAAGAAGAAGAAGAAGAAGAAGAAGAAGAAGAAGAAGAAGAAGAAGAAGAAGAAGAAGAAGAAGAAGAAGAAGAAGAAGAAGAAGAAGAAGAAGAAGAAGAAGAAGAAGAAGAAGAAGAAGAAGAAGAAGAAGAAGAAGAAGAAGAAGAAGAAGAAGAAGAAGAAGAAGAAGAAGAAGAAGAAGAAGAAGAAGAAGAAGAAGAAGAAGAAGAAGAAGAAGAAGAAGAAGAAGAAGAAGAAGAAGAAGAAGAAGAAGAAGAAGAAGAAGAAGAAGAAGAAGAAGAAGAAGAAGAAGAAGAAGAAGAACAACAACAACAACAACAACAACAACAACAACAACAACAACAACAACAACAACAACAACAACAACAACAACAACAACAACAACAACAACAACAACAACAACAACAACAACAACAGAAAACAGTAAAGGAACAAGAACTTTACTAAGGGAACTACAGCCAGGCCCTTCACAACGCCCTACGCACACCTTACATACGTACAGTCACTCATTCCATTCACCTCTCATATCACTGCCAACCAACTATTTACAAACCTGTCATCCTTACTCATAAAACTTGAATGACACGCCTGTATGAACTTTTGTCCTACGCCTTCATATGCTCTGTCTCACACTCACCCACCCACCTATCCACCTATTCACCCATACACACACACTCTCACGTACACACAAACAAACAAACACACAGGAAATAGTCTATAGATAAACACAGCCCGAAAATATAAAGGGTTTCGACAAATCGTTGCTGTTTAATTGCCTAGAGCATCAAAACTTTTACTGCGCTGCTCGACTCTCTTGAACTGAGCTCTCCCTCTCACTCTCACTCTCTCCCCCTCTCCCTCTCCCTCTCCCTCTTTCTCTCCTCTCTCCCAGTGCCAATGCCAGAGCTATGGATATTGGGGAAGGGAGAGGAGAGGGGAGAGGAGTGCATCTGTGGTGTTTGCATGTCTCCCGCCCCTGACACCACCACGACCGAGAGAGAGAGAGAGAGAGAGAGAGAGAGAGAGAGAGAGAGAGAGAGAGAGAGAGAGAGAGAGAGAGAGAGAGAGAGAGAGAGAGAGAGAGAGAGAGAGAGAGAGAGAGAGAGCCGCTAACGTTATCTTACGAATCACCCTCACTGTATCTTCTATCAAGTTCAAATTTTTACATTATTTTTTTTTCCATTGATGTTCCTTATTTTGTTTCTCTTTTTTCTGAGATGTTCCTGATTTCGCTCTTTTTTACTTATTTTTCTCTTTTCACAAATGTTCCGATTTTCTCCTATCACAGATGTTCTGTATTTTCTTTTTATTTTCTCGTCATATATTTTAGTTTATTTAAGAATCACTGTTCTACTCATGACTGTTCCTCTGGTATTACTACAAGTCACATTTTTCTTTCGTAGTGATAAATTTTCTGCATATTTTTCTCTTTTTCTTGCGGAATTGCTGTTGTTTTTATAGGTATCCCTTTACTACCTCTGTGACATTGTTTTTTTCTAGCTTTTTTTTTAATGCACGTCACATTTTTCATCCTCTTTTCCATTATCTGAGCAACTAAGCTTTCTTTCCATTATATGAGGTAAAAATTAACGATTTATACATTGGTGATTCGTATACAGACATACATATTCGATTTTGGAATCTCCTTATTTTACGTCACAGTGAAATTTAAACTGTTTTCATTCTATATTTATCACAGGAACTACATTACCTACCTTTTCTACTACTAGAGGCCAGCTTTTCACTCTTACTTGGCTGGTTATCTGTGTTGTTTCTCTTTTGATACACATATTTATAAGTTTATTTCATTGGAATTCCTAACGTTTTCAAAAATATTCATGATTCTCAGCTATGATATCTACGTTGACTCATATTTTCATCTTTCTCTTCCTTTATTTATTGAGTTCTTTTTTTCTGGTTTTCTTGTTTGTGTTTGGTTTCATCTTGGCTGGAATTTTTTTTTCTAATACATATTCATGATTTCCTTACATTATATTCACCTTGACACGCTATTTCTTTCTTGCTATTTTCCTACATATTCTGCATTTTCTCTTCCCCATTGCATATATCTTAATTTATCTTAGGCTGAATTACTATCATTGTTTTCACATATATTCCTACTTCCCTGCAATTACGTCAACAATTATATATACTTCTCGTCCTTCCTCGTATCTATAAAATATGCAAATAATCTTCCACCTTATCACGCAAGAACTCAGCGTTCAAGTATTCACAGATCCCTTCCGCATTCCAGGCGAGGAAAAGAAAGCGTAAAAATTTCATTCGTAACACTCGTAATCTCACCACAAAACATGTCCTTTCCTTTCCTTTCTTGACAAAACTCTCCCAATCTTCTCACTACTGTGGCCGTCCCTTCTTAACGTTCAGAGCAATGTGAAAAAAAAATAATAAAAAAATAGGTGGACAGAGAGAAGAAAGAAAACAGGAGATTATTTTGTTGAGTGACAGTGATAGAGTAAATATTTATAAAAAGGTATACAGGGACAAAAAAAAAAGCAGAATAGGAGTTTGATTTTCCCTTTCTACGCTACAAAATTATTCAAGACACTAGAGTACAAAGAATAAGTATCTGAAAAAAATGGTTTGTATGGACACAGAAAACAAAATAAGAGGTTAACTTTATCCTTTTCACGCTACAAAACTATTTAAAACAACGTAGTACAACAAATAAGCATCTAGACAGCACCAGGCGATCAAATGAGAGGTGCTTGGCTGTGAGGGAATTAAAGCACAAAGGTAGCAAAAAATGAAGCAGGATAGCGGGCATTAACGAACCTCCAAGTACTATCTCTTTCCTACACTTTTGCTACCCTCCGCGACGTATGACTTGGAGGAAGGACGGCAAAAGGCATGGGATCAGTAGCCGCGGGTCAGGTGTGAGGAGCCGCACAGCTTTAGGGAGGCCAAACAAGAGCTGTCGCTGCTACAAACAACGTGGTAAAAAAAAAAAAAAAAAAAAAAAAAATTGACAATCACTGTGCTTATTTTTTTCTGTGGTTTTATCAAATTCTTTAAAGCATTAATTCAACTTTTTGCCATATTTGTTATTCTTTTATTTATTCTTTGTCCCCACTTTTTTTTTGTTTTTGCTGGTTTTTCTTCTGTATTTTTCCTCTTCATTTGTTTATTCCACTGCGGCTGTGACGAATACAGAAAATATTCTCCTAATGTTTCGGTCGAGTTACTTCATAGCAGAGACACAGTGTACTGATATCTGATTTTGACTTCGACAATTATGCCGAAAATGCCATCTTATAAACACACACACACACACACACATATTTACTGACCACAAAAATGCACTATGCACTCATACATTGTAATACTAAATGGTCGAAAAATATATACAAGTATGAAATTTAAATCAAAAGAAATTTCTCAAAAAAAAAAAAAATGTTGATAAAGTAAAACAACGACTAAAAATAAAATCATCTCACACACACACACACACACACACACACACACACACACACACACACACACACACACACACACACACATAGATATATGGATAAATAAACAGATATATTAACGACCACAACGCAACAAAATATAATTACGATGATTTCAGTCACAAATATGGTTCAGTAATTTTTTTTTTATTATTTTGAGTGAAAATTCGGCGCACAGGGCATGCCAGACTATACACAACACCAAAATAACGTGAAAACATGACATTCATGAAAGCAGTGCAGTCTGCTGTATCACCTGAGGCAGATGCATTACTGATATATCTTTCCTTTCCTATTCCTCGCCCCTTCATTTTTTTTTATTTATCTTTTTTATTCGTACGTGATCAAGTAATATTTCTCTCTCACCTTAGACACACGCTCACCTGACCTCCTCTTTCAAAGGTACACTCAAAGTTACGAGGCTTAATCCCCACCACTACTCTCTAGAAGTTACAGACCAGCGCTGGAGTTGACTGAGTTGACTGCTAGGAAGGAAGGAAGGAAGGAAGCGAAGAAAGAGAAAGTGAGAGAGAGAGAAAAAAAAAATCGAATATAAACAAGGTAAACATGCACCGCACTCGTAAACATGTAAAAGACCGTATCCTGTGCACATCATAAAATTGCTCACTGACTATATATGCTAAGCTCACGCAAACCGCCGTAACATAAAATCGTTCTTTCCTACCAGTTAAAAGTCGCTGTATTCCGGCCGCTTGCACACTCCGCGTCTTGGGTTAGTATTCAAAACTGCGCGAGACTTCCGTGCTGGAGGGCTGTAAGTTGACGGTTTATGGGGTGCGTATTTATCGTTATGGTTTCATGGCACTTTCCTTTCCTAAACATACGCGGTCAATTACGTTACAGAGTTGTGTGAGGAGAAGCAGAGACTCGAGGTAAAGGAGTAGAGCCATAATAAGTGAGCGGTTAGTGCGTGGAGAAGGAGTGGCGGGGGAGAGAGAGAGAGAGAGAGAGTGGTGGTTGGGCAGGAGACTAGGTGGTGTCGGAAAAAGGAAAGGAGGTATGTGAATGTTATATCGCGTGTAAATGAGTGTAAAAGTGGTGAGCGAAAGGTAAATGCAAGTCGTTTGGGTGGCCTGGCGCTTGGATGGACAGGAGATGTTGGGGTAAGTGCTGGAATAGATAAAAAGGGAGGGATGGGAGGGTCACAGGGCCTCTACTGTAGATTGGCGTGGAAGTGTTGAAGGAAAGAATATGAATGTTTGGTGTGGGCAGACGCCGAGATGGACAGGAGATGCAGGCGTGAGTGCTGGAATGGAGATAAAAGGAAGGGATGAGAAGGTTATGGCGTGTCTGGATGCGAGGTGGAAGTGGTGAATGAAAGAGGAATGCGAGAGAGAGAGAGAGAGAGAGAGAGAGAGAGAGAGAGAGAGAGAGAGAGAGAGAGAGAGAGAGAGAGAGAGAGAGAGAGAGAGAGAGAGAGAGAGAGAGAGAGAGTGCGTTGGCGGAGCGGCAGGGTTTGATGAGCAGTAGGAATGAGAGTGAGTGCTGGAATTGGAAAAATGGAAGGAGAGATGTGGGAGTTATGGGGTGTCTGAATGGTGCTGGAAGTGGTGCAAGGAATGAGAGTGGGCCATGTAGCAGAGGAGATGTTTAAAATGTAAATCAAAGTAGAGGAGCAATCAAGAAATTCCTTCGGGTAAAACTGAGGAGTTAAAAATATGTAATTCTGTTCATAATAATAAATAATATTGCCTTTTCTTTTTCAAATGTACGACAAACTTAGTAATCCGATCGAAAATTCTCAGATATTTGACTAATTTTACATGTATAATCCAATACCTAGTAGGCAAATAAATGTTACGTTAACTGAGAACATTAAATCAGTTTGGCGCACGTTTCAAATAATTCAGAAACACGACAGCCAATCAGCAGGTAAGATCATCGTCCAGCAGACAGTGTTACTATGTTCACGTGTCCTCGACTGGCGAAATGGCTACGGCAGACTCGGCGAAACGGAGTAAAGTGCCTCGCCTTACGACCCTGCCTCTTTTATTACTCTCCTTCAGGAACAACTTTTCAGATAAACGCTCCCGGTTACTTGGCTGAATCTCAGAAACACACAACATAAGAAAAACACACACACACACACACACACACACACACACACACACACACACACACACACACACCAGGCCCTTCGAACTTTCACGGAGGCAGGTGATCTTTGTAACTTCTGAAGGCGGTGAGCTTTAGAGTACAGCCTGATTGAGAGATTCCAAAAATTTTTTCAGTGACGATTTTAAAACCTCAGTCATTTCTAAAACAAAGTGATTTCTGCATTCGGCTTTCCTTATAGGCCTTACATCTTATTTTTTTTTGTATCTGTGACCAAGGGACGGTATCTAGAGACAGGGCAGGAACAAAGGAGAGACAGGAAGGAGAAGGGAGCGCCAGGGACGAAGGCTTCCAGCACAGCCTTCCTCGAATCCAAACACTCGTAAGATCATAGAAATTATCCGAACAGCGAAACAAATTCACCGAAATCTTCCCGGATCAGAAGTTTCCTCGTTTCACAAGAAGACGAGAGAGAGAGAGAGAGAGAGAGAGAGAGAGAGAGAGAGAGAGAGAGAGAGAGAGAGAGAGAGAGAGAGAGAGAGAGAGAGAGAGAGAGAGAGAGAGAGAGAGAGAGAGAGAGAGAGAGGCAGGCAGGCAGACAGACAGAGAAAGAGGCAAACAGAAAAACAACAAACATAAACAGACAGATAAGAACAAACAAAAACACAGACAGACAGACAGACAGGTCCCTCCTCCACACACACACATACACAAAATGTAATAAATACAGACGATCTTCCCTTAGGATCAAAATCTCTCCTCGAAGTAGCCGCCCCGTCGATCATTATCAAGACGACCACCACATTCTGGCTGTCTGATGTCTCACACCGAGTCATAAGAAGGGGCAAGGCGCTTTAACTTGGCGCGTCCGTGTCAATCCAGTGAGAGGGCTGGCCAGTGACCTCCGCGCTGGGTGGGTTCCCGAGGCGCTTGTGAAACCAATAGTTGAAAGTTCCTGACGTGTCCGACTTCAAGTGTGCTGGAAGATTTATGCAAGAGTCCGCCTACAGAAGTTGGTGGTGATGGTGATGGTGATGGTGATAGTGGTGGTGGTGGCGGTGTGTGTGTGTGTGTGTGTGTGTGTGTGTGTGTGTGTGTGTGTGTGTGTGTGTGTGTGTGTGTGTGTGTGTGTGTAGCTAGTTAGATCAATAATAAATGCATGTTCGCAATTTCAGGTTAACACACACACACATAGGCAGTTTAAAGTCATGAATATTCATATGATATTTGTTATCCCCTCTACACACACACACACACACACACACACACACACACACACACACACACACACACACACACACACACAGAAACAAACACACAACAAGAAAATAATACACATAACACGATAGTCCATCATTTCGATCAAAAAAATAACAGAAAAAAAGAACAGCAAAGGCAAGAGTTAAAAAAAAATAAATAAAAACAAGTGGAGCAGCATAAATAGGAACAGAAAACGAAAGAAAAAAAAAAGAGACAGAGAGGAAGAGAAATCGAGTAGCATAATTTGGTGACGGAGAGAGAGAGAGAGAGAGAGAGAGAGAGAGAGAGAGAGAGAGAGAGAGAGAGAGAGAGAGAGAGAGAGAGAGAGAGAGAGAGAGAGAGAGAGAGAGAGAGAGAGAGAGAGAGAGAGAGAGAGAGAGAGAGAGAGAGAGAGAGAGAGAGAGAGAGAGAGAGAGAGAGAGAGAAAACATATACTCTTGCTAATACGAGGAGGAGGAGGAGGAGGAGGAGGAGGACGAAGAAACGGAGAAGGAAGGACAGAAATGACAACGATGAAACAGAAGGAAAGGAAAATAAGGGAAAAGGAGAGAATATATGAAGATGACACTGATGATGACGACAGGATGAGGGAAGTGATGGCGGGACTATGGGAGAGTGAGAGAAGCGAGGGAAGAGTGAGGGAGGGAGTGAGGGGAAAGTGAGAGGAAGGAAACATGAAGTATCGGGAGACAGGGAACGAGTGTGGAGGGGTTTGGTGTGGCGGAGTAAGGT
>NC_087152.1:35691816-35706816 GCF_035594125.1 Scylla paramamosain | reverse complement strand
TTTTCACGAGTTTTCCCTCCCTTACCTCTGTGCCTTTAGGAAGCGTTGCTACATCTTTCTCTTCATTTTCTTTATTCACCGTTGTTGCTTGCGTCTCCTCTCTCCCCGCTACATTGCTTTTCTTCTGCTCCTCACGCCCTCAGAAAGCACCGTTACTTGATTCTGTTCATTTTTTTTGCTAATCCCAAGTCATCGTACATATTCCCTCGCTTTTCCTCAACGTTTCTCTTTTTTTATGTAAGAGTACATGAGGTGCTCCGGCCAAGGGCTAAAAAAAAAAAAAAGCTAACTGAAGGTGCCAGTCTTTGAAAGAGTTAAGCCTAAAGGATTATTCGAAGTTAGAGAAGTGCCTTACTACTCCTCACGTCTCGCATCAATATCACTCACACAATAATGCACATGATAGAAGAATTATTTAGTTGCACCGACAAGTTCTTCCCCCAATAAATAGGCTCTCTCTCTCTCTCTCTCTCTCTCTCTCTCTCTCTCTCTAAAAGAAAAAAAAAACTTTCATTCACCACCCATTTCTTTATTCTTCCTATTACTGTTTATCTGATCTAAGACAGTTTGCTTCAACATTAACGTAGATTGCGCACTCATACATACATGGCCGTCAATCCGCTCAGTAAAACGAGACAATTATCAAACTTCGTAAAATCACCAATTGTTGTTTATGAAAGGGTAGATGAAGAAGTAATTGTAGCGAATGAAAGGATATATAGATTATTTATTTTCAGACCCTTGATTACGCAGCAAAATGTCACGCTAGACTTGATAAAGTTCTCCAATTATATCCAGAATAAAATGATGCTGATGCCATTATCCTGTAAGGGTTAAAAGTACCGAGGAAATGAATCACTCTCGAGGGAAACATTAATTATAACAGCGCCAAAAAATCCGCCACACAGACCCGAATGCCTCATAATTTAACACCACGCCTCCACGAGAAAGAATAAGTCGCCGTCATACATTTTTTTCGTCTCTCTTCTCGGCATTAAGGGAGGCGGCTCCACCTTTCAGGCTTTCTGCTTAGTTGAAGCGTTGCCGTCAATCTTATGCTGTATTTTTTTAGTGTATTCAACCTACGTGTGGGAAATAAAATACTGTGCTGTCAGTTTTCTGTCATGATTCCCTAAAGCACTGAGTGTTCTTCGTTGTTTATGACTGTAAAGCAAATCAGGTGTTGGCCTAAATTCTCCCGTGCTTTTTGCTTCAGTTATTTTGGTGACGTAGATAACTCAATGTCTGCCTAAATGAGGTCACTTTAAGCATATTATTTTGTAATAAATCATTTCAACTTATAGATTTTTTTAATTAATCTCGCCTCTTTATATTTATTGAGAAGACCATAAATTCTGCACACAGCGTCATCCCTTTTCTCTCTTTGGGTTTTAATTAACGCATTCCTCCTCCCAAACACCGAGGGTTACTTTTCAGTGTTTACTTCCCTTGTGAGCATTTTTCTTTCCTGTTTTCTGTGAGGTTTCCTTAATCACTGTTATTAAGATACGAGTTCATTGCCTGACTGCCATTCTCGTTAACAATTAGGGAACTTTATTTACAGTTTAATACATCTTTTATTCCGTCATTTCCTGCCCCGAGAGATCTTATTTTTTTCTGCACTGAACGTAAACGCTATACATTCACATGCCAGTCTGATATTGGTCTTTACACTTGCTATATTTATAACAAATATCAAAAAGTTTTTAATTTATTTACCTATTTTGTTTATTTATTTATTTTTTGTCTTGCCTGATGTTATGGAGTCTTTCTTGCACGGGAACATTTCATCTGAGTAGGGGTTTTCCCAAAGTGGTTATGGATCAAGAAGCGGAGACTAGCAAGACTCCTCTGCTTCCTCACCCTTCCCCATCCGTCTCTATCCGCCGCTCGTTTATTACAGGGCACGGCAGCAAAACTCTTTATCCCATCTCCACATCTATTTCTCTACCTGCTCTGTCTTCTTTTACTATCGCTCTACATTATTCTCTATACCTCAGTTCCTTTACCTGCCCTACGTTCTTATTTCATCTCTATATCTATTTCTTTATTTGGTTATCATTCTGTTAACTGAATTATCCGTCTAATTAGATAGTGAAGATTTTTTTGTTTGCCTTTTTTTCCCCTAAGTCAGTGTCCCAATTCTATGAAAAAAAAAAAAAGTTCTCTCCTCGGCGTATGATGCGTCTCGCCCATGAATATTTTGGATCTGCTCCCTAATACAGGACACTCTCTTTCCCCGATATTATGCCAAATGTTGTTCTTTCCATTTAACTTGAGCACTCAAATTTTAGTTCCAGGATTTTCGTGAGATTCCAGGTTTCTTACTAAAGATCTGGAACGAAAACTTCAGTGCCCAAAGGGAAATAAAGAGAATGGTACCCGGCACAGCATGAAGAGATAAGAAGTGAACACACACACACACACACACACACACACACACACACACACACACACACACACACACACACACACACACACACACACACACACACACACACACACACACACACACACACACACACACACACACACACACACACACACACACACACACACACACACACACACACACACACACCTGATCTGTATCAAAATGAAAAGAACACAGAAAAATAGTCCAAATAGAATATATATGAGTATTACTAATAAAACAGCTTTCATTTATAATTCCTGAACAATACGAAGACTGTCCTCAGTTAAGACTAGACAGACGAAGAAATACTTTTATAAGAAGGATACAACAAGACTTCGAGACAAAGTTTAGATCACTCAAGCCACAAAATCAACAGAATTTAGGGGAATTGAAGCAGACGTGACGAAACGTGATGAAAAATTACTAAATATTTTATGTTGAATATTGTGTAAGGAAAACAATAATAAAAAAGAACGTTGCGACAGACACACACACACACACACACACACACACACACACACACACACACACACAGGTCATTACGGCCGGCGCAGCTTGCAACACACAACATACACCGCAATGCCTGGTGGCGGCGGTCACGCAACCCGTATTGAGCACCGCCATTGACACTCACTATGGTTTCATCAAATTATACCGCATTCCACAATGACTTGTTTTATGGTCATGCATGTACACTGCCACCATCGGTTTTGTCCACTTATTTTATTGGAACATTTTATTCGAGAAAATATATGACTATGTAGTACTAAATTCGGAAAAAAAAGTTCTAAATTTAGGTTATGGGATGTTAGATATTTCATTCAATTAAATAGTGTCAATCCTGACCTGCTTGAGGAGAGGTAACAAGGTTTTGGGAGAGGAGGTCACGTCAACAAGGACTTTGTGAGCCACAATTTCGACAAATACTGAATAATCATAAGTTACTTCAATTCCGACACCTTAAATGAAGTTTAGACGAAAAACAATCAAAATAATACGAAACGTACATCATTAAGCGTTATTATTACAAGATAAAGCAATTTATCTTGTAATAATAACAGTGTTAAGGTCCCTTTACTTTGTGCATTGATGGCAACACAGCAAACTAACGTCACCGGCTAACAGCATTTGTGACAAAGAGGCGCGCCTTGCTCGGGGCTGCTCTGCTATCAAGGTTTGCACTTCATCAAACAATATTCTCTCATACGTCATGGTTCAGAACTCAGGCCGTGTTGTCAGCGTATATATTGACTGCAAGTGTTTCAGAACGTACAAAGACCTTCAAAACTGACCTAATAAAGAATGTCTTCTGTAATGTCATGAGATTTACCTTAAGAATATAAGAACATAAGCGAAACTAGTAAACCTACGCATGGCACTCCCTTTGTAAAACATATGTATCTGAATCAATCTACCGTCCCAATCACGGGGCTAGGGGGAATGGGAGGGATAGTTAATCAACAACATTTTGTCTTGTGAGCATTGTATGGGAGGTCCGGCTGGCAAATCCATTCACCACGGCCACCAGTGGAATATTTTTTTGCAATGTTAGATAATGTTTTGTTTTGAATAAACCAAAAAACCAGGTCTAAAAAAAAAAAAGGTATCTTTAACCAGGCTGCTCCACACTCGTCAACAAGAAATATGTTCAGAAGTATCGAAGATTATGCAAACATATTACTTATAAATGAAGTTTTCATATTCATTACAGCAATTATAGCTTACATTCTGGATATTTAAAACATCCTTAAAATTCATTTACGAAAAGTCAAAATGATGCAAAACTTAAATGAGAGGGAGTTGGGGGGAGGGGGGGACGATGTGCCAAACTGATACCCTGCTCCACTCACTTCAAAATATTGAGGGGACATTTCCCAGTACCCACCAGACAGAAGCCCTCAAATCTTATGCATAAATCTATGAGTTATTTTTCTAAAGTTTCTTATTGAGTCGGCACCAATACTTACAGATTAAAAATAACGCGCTCGAACGGAAGAAGAATGCAAACGCATTTTGTGAAAAATAATAACAAACTTCTGTACACAAATTCATGTAAAATCCGTATATCGTATATGTGTGGATTCAGGGAAATGTTCGTGTACTACATGGAGTGTTCCTGCCTCGAGTCAGCTGTGGGAACACTTAACAGGCGAGGCGGGGAGGCGTCACGGTGCACTGGGAAATCCCTAACCGAGTGGGTTTGTATTGACTTCACACCTTTTTTGTTTAGTTTTCTATTTTACTTTTTTTATTTTCCAAAAAGTCTAGACAATCCTACTTTTTCAGCGGACATTTCCCTTCCGCCGCAAGGGTCAAAGTCTGCGGCGAGACAGACCCTGACACGAGACAGACACCATACAGCGCGCGATAAAAGCTCGCCAGCCCCGTAATTCGGAGGCCTCGCTGCCGCCCTGGAATCACACACTGAACCACTGCAGCCACACCACTTGCCCTCCTACATTTTTACACACAGGTTGGATATAATTCACCTTTTTTTGAAGATTCTTTTTTTTTTTTTTTTTTTTTTTTTTTACCTTTTAGCTTCCATGACGAATGAGCGGCAAATTTTTCATACAGCTGACTCTGGTACGTTGTGACCGCTTCAAATTAGTATCTAAATGATTTATTTTCCTTTTACGCGTGATTGAGGTAGGTCAAGGACAAAAAAAAAAAAAAGGGGAAAAGGAAAAGCCAGCCTGGAATGCCGTTCGTATATATATATATATATATATATATATATATATATATATATATATATATATATATATATATATATATATATATATATATATATATATATATATATATATATATATATATATATATATATATATATATATATATATATATATATATATATATATATATATATATATATAATAGAATAGGAAAAGAGCTAATGTCACTAAACTCTATTGATTATAATTCTTTATATCTTCGTTAGTTTTCTTAGGCGCAAGGAAACACAGCGAGCATGGAAAACTGTAGCAATAACAAACACGTTCAACATCTCACTGGTAAGAGCCACAGGCAGTTCAGCGCGGCGCAACACGCAAGCTCGACTAAGCACGATGGGCAGGCAATGCGGCATTCACACGCCTGGCTGAGATGCAGACAGCGCCAGCCTCCCATCACCCTCACTCCATTACCTTACAATGGTTCACACCTTTTGCAGTGAAGTAGATCAGTCATGTGACAGATATATGAACACAAGCAACTCTTTCCCCTCAACCCACACCCACCCGCCCACACACACACACACACACACACACACACACACACACACACACGTTATAATGGGCAATATAAAGCTGATCTCAAACAACTTCTTCCTCCATCCAGCGACTGAGTAAAGTGTATTTTTTTCGTACTTTAGTGGCAAGGCAGCCAACTTTTCCCACTATCCGTACTTTTCTCCTTCTTCCTTCGATTCAAACTTCCAAAAACTGTTATGAGGAAATTGGTATCTTTTTGTTCCTTCTTTTTTCTTTTGCATTGCCACTTCCATTGTGTTTCTGCTGTATTAAACACAAACATTTGCTCTCTCTCTCTCTCTCTCTCTCTCTCTCTTTAATACACACACACACACACACACACACATATCGAGAGAGAGAGAGAGAGAGAGAGAGAGAGAGAGAGAGAGAGAGAGAGAGAGAGAGAGAGAGAGAGAGAGAGAGAGAGAGAGAGAGAGAGAGAGAGAGAGAGAGAGAGAGAGAGAGAGAGAGAGAGAGAGAGAGAGAGAGAGAGAGAGAGAGAGAGAGAGAGAGAGAGAGAGCATAACAAACAAATACGGGAACAAGGAGCCAAGAAAACAAGAAACCAAAAAAGCGAGAAGCCCAAAAAGACAGAGATTATTATGATCCCAGAATTCAAAAAAGCACATGAACTAATAACGAAAAACCTATCATAGGAAAACATCTCTGCACGCGCTCTGGGTGGGGTGGGGGAAGGGGAGGGAGGGAGAGTCTGATTTGAAGGGTCATCTACCGTGCAGTGACGATGACTATCACTCTTCAGGTAATTGGGATACGAGTGGGCGCACGTACTCTTTGGCCTTTCCCTCCCACACACCTTACTAGCACATCTACACTGTACCATATCATAGCTTTCTGGCCCATATTCAGAAAAGCTTTGCTCTCTTACCACAATTTTCTTTCAAAGGCCACAGAGATGATTGGCCAGCTTTTCAAGAATGTCTCTCCTTTTGATAATGTAGAATTCTTGTTAATCCGTCACTGGAACCGTAAAAGCGCCCTTAAAAAAAGCCGTGTAGCTTCAACTAGTGCCTTTTGAACGTGATGGAGATCAATACGTGGCCTTCCATGTTCTTAAAGGAAGGATACCACTACATAAAACACGTACACTCAAACCATATAA
Source organism: Scylla paramamosain (assembly GCF_035594125.1). Lineage (NCBI taxonomy): Eukaryota > Metazoa > Arthropoda > Malacostraca > Decapoda > Portunidae > Scylla > Scylla paramamosain. The sequence goes on along the minus strand of NC_087152.1, from coordinate 35,700,023 downwards.
CATAATTTTCAGTAGGTGGCTTCTTATGTTCTTCTTAAGGGCAACATGTAAAGGATAGGAACTCACTGCGTCCGTGCCACCAGTTAATCTAATCACCCACATGACTTGTGTTCTTTTGCCTCATCTCCCTTCATCTAGATCCTGGCCAATTCCGTTAAGACATAGCATGATGGGGAGCTGCAAGAAGCCAGCAGGTCCACACATGGCATTCTCCTTAACATACAAACTTGTACCCACCTATCATCCTTGTCTATAAATGCATCTAAACTTTTAAAGCTCCCTATTGTCTCGGCATTAAGGACGTGATTGTAAGTCAACGTCTCTTCTATCATGTTTCTTTCGTTAATTATGAGAATGAAGTGTGTGTTGTGTGTGTGTGTGTGGGGGGGGGGGAACGGTGGTGTACTGCTACGTTTTGTTTATGGGGGACAAGTAAGAGGCACGTGCGGCTCGTCGGGTTCCAGGTGGCGGCGGCTGGCTGGATAATTTGTCATTGTTCATGGTTGCTACGTATCGCCAGCAACACAGTGTAAACCCGCACTGTTTTCACCTCGCGTTGCTGTCACTGGTTATTGGCAGAGATTTATAAACGTATGCAATCATTTTTCTCTCCGTTTTCGTTGTATTGTTTTCGTGGGGAACACACACACAACATGATAGAAAATGTTCGGATATATCTTTTATGCTGAACAACAGACAGTCACTGGAATTCAACAATATCGACATTACATATGTTTCCAGAATATACGACGAAAATGTCAATTAAGGTCATACTTTACATTTCCAAGGAAGAATTGTCTAAACCTTCACCTTATCTGATGCAAAGGTTGGCAATGCTAGTTCAAACGCATCTAATTTTAATGCATCTCATTGTGCTGCAGATGTTGCCCTTCATTCCTTTGCAATGGCCTGGCCCAATACCACACAGAATTCAATGGCCTTTCTATTCATGCATGTGTTGTTAACTATTACACTATAAAGATGAAACATGTGTTCATTAGCATAGCCTGTGTAACGAGAGAGAGAGAGAGAGAGAGAGAGAGAGAGAGAGAGAGAGAGAGAGAGAGAGAGAGAGAGAGAGAGAGAGAGAGAGAGAGAGAGAGAGAGAGAGAGAGAGAGAGAGAGAGAGAGAGAGAGAGAGAGAGAGAGAGAGAGAGAGTCACAGGTACAAAAACTGAATAAATTAAAGTCCACCTCAGTGCCACTCACAGTAAAAAAGTACAGCGTAGAAAAGTTCCAAACGCCCAATTTACTTCTGGGAGAGTCTTGATGCTTCTCCCGAAACAGCGAGTCGTAAAATGGTAAAAAAAAAAAAAAAAAAGAAAGAAAAGAAACTGAGGAAGAAGAAAAAAAAAAGAGTGCAAGGGCTGAGAGAGTGAAGGTACTAGATAACTTCTGCATTAGTGAGGTGGACAGAATAAGCTTTGGACGCCACAATGTGTAAGAGAGAGAGAGAGAGAGAGAGAGAGAGAGAGAGAGAGAGAGAGAGAGAGAGAGAGAGAGAGAGAGAGAGAGAGAGAGAGAGAGAGAGAGAGAGAGAGAGAGAGAGAGAGAGAGAGAGAGAGAGAGAGAGAGAGAGAGATAGCCACGTCAATCTTATAAAAAAAAAAAAAAAAAAAGACTACGTGCACTGGCTTCTAAAACATTCAACAGCCAAAAATGCTCACCGTTCCCAGTATTTAAAATTCGTCTCTGCGTCACCTGGAAAACTCCAAACTGCCCTACACCACCAGACTGAAAATCGAGTTAAGTTATTCTGCTCCGTGATGGCTCAGAGAGAGAGAGAGAGAGAGAGAGAGAGAGAGAGAGAGAGAGAGAGAGAGAGAGAGAGAGAGAGAGAGAGAGAGAGAGAGAGAGAGAGAGAGAGAGAGAGAGAGAGAGAGAGAGAGAGAGAGAGAGAGAGAGAGAGAAGGTTGATGGCTGCCTGATCTCTGCCTTCACTTCCTAGTCCATCAAGCAATCTGGTGCACGTCACTGATAAACATTTGATTTTGAACCCACCCTGAAATAATGACGGCTTTCAAACTTTATCAGATTCCCTACTGGTTAATCATAATAAAGCAAATAAGATACAATGAATGGGTAACTAAATGTTTAATCATCCTCTGATAACGGAGAGTATTATCCTCGAGTACATACCATCCTCTGTTGACATCTAGAACGCAAAGAAATCGATGTCGTTGTAAAGAAATGTTAACCTGGTGTTCAGAATTGACACAAAGGAAACAAGAGTAAAAATGTCCAGTCCACGTGCGTACTCCACAACGCCATTCCAGGCAATTCTGAAAGAGGAAAATTAAGAAGTAAGGTTTTCTTGGTTTGGCCTCAATGGAGATACGAGGCTTTTCCGGGAAACTGCCTGGATTTGAGTGGACGCACCAAGCCAAAGGGAATAGTTTTGCTGCGTCAGACGCGCGTCTAAAGAACGTTTGTTTTACCTTGTAGCTCTCCTGGACATTCCGAGTGTGTCGGCCAGCGGGTTCATGCAGGGAAGAGACGTAATGGCTCCCTGTTCTCTCTGCTCTCAGTCACGGGAAGAAAAAGCTTAGTCAGTATTTTAAAAGGACAAGGAAATAAATTACTCCCTTTTAGAGTAAAGCGAAGATAAAATACGTGTTAGAGAGTAAAAAACAACAATCTCAATAAATATTCACGTAGTTGCAGCAGAAAAATATTACACATATTCAGGGATTCAAAACAAAATTTGCACACACACACACACACACACACACACACACACACACACACACACACGAATAAAGATGTCAATAAAACAAAGTTCTAACATATGCATAAGTTTAACGATAAAATGCGAAACTCTGTTGAGCCTGCAGTGTGTGTGTGTGTGTGTGTGTGTGTGTGTGTGTGTGTGAGTGTGAGAGCGTGTGTGTTTTCCATTACCTCACTAGGGACCCACCGTAACATGCACACTTGGTAATGCCTGTCCCACTAATCTTGTTTATGACGTGTGTGTAAAACATTCCGCACCAGCGCACCGAAACACTCACTTAGTTTCTCCCTTAACAAGAAATGTTCATCCCGCATCTTATTCCCCTTAGACAAAGTCCTTATTAATATTATCTGTATCAACATCCTATTTGATAGTTTTTAATAATGCCTCTAGAGTCATTGGCTGGGTAGTTCATGAGTTAGTTCTGTAGTGCTACTCAATAATACCAGCCACTCCATTTTCACTAGGGAACCACTTTTCCCCCCTGCCTAAATGAACCACGCTCCAGCACACTGATCCAGTTTTATGCCATCACAGTGAATCAGAACCAACCGCACTTCATTCACGATCCATCTGCTCTTTAAAACACTGCCAACCACTTTACTCATTTTGCTCAACAGAGAATCATTCCTTAACAAACGCTGAACCACTCTTCGGATCACAGCGAACACCTCCACCTCTCCCCCAACCACCACCAATAAAAAAAAAAAAAAAAAAAAAAAAAAAGTTAATTATTTATTTTTCCATAGTGAAGCACTCCGCTACACGACGAGTAGCAGACCACTCCCACAAAAGCGACTCCCCACAAAGGACCACTCAGCGCCACAAAGATGCACTCACTCCCTCCCTCCCTGCCTGCCTGCCAGCCTCACGCTACCACTCCCTGCCTGACAGCACACCATCGCTAAAACCCCCGCCACACTGCACCTCGTAACCCATGCTGTGCTACACGCGTGGGTTCCCTCCATCTAGCGCTGCCTCAACCTGAAAGGAATGCACCCCAATAATACAATAAATATCTGAGCTGCAGCTGAGTATCGTGTCAAAAGATTCAGTGCATATCGCCCACTACTGCTGCTCCTCCTGCTGCTCTTCCTGCCTCCTGCTTCACCCTTTATGCCATTTATTCCCTCTCATCCCTTGCCATTTATCCCTCTTGACTATTCAAAGCCATTTATTCCCTCCTACCTTTCCCAAACTTTTTTTTTTTTCTCTTTCACCTACCCAACCCAGTCTCTTTTTTTCCCCCTCCTGCTTCCCTCTATGCCATTCATCTCCTTCTACCATCCCTATAACATTTTTTCCCCTTCTACCTACCCCAGCCATTTATCCACTACTGCCTCCCAAACCTATATTTTTCTAGCCGCCTGCCATTTGTTTCCTCATGTCCTTCCTCTGCTATTTATTCCCTCCTACATTCTCCAAGCCATTTATCCCCTTCTGCCTCTCCTGAACCATTTATCTCTTCCGGTATCTCACAAGACATTTATTCCTTCCTACCATCCCTAAGGTGTTTAATCCCCATCCGTGTCTCCCAAGCCATTAATCCCTTCCTGCCATCTTAAAGCCATTTATCCCGATCTGTTTACCCTAAGCCATTTATTCCCATCTGTCTTTCCAAGGCATTTATTTCCATTAGCCACCACGAAGCCATTTATCCCCTCAAACCTCACCCAAGCTATTTACCTTCCCTGTACCACCCCAAAGCCATTTACCCATTACTGTCTCTCCCTGCCAGTGATCCTTTCCTTGCTTCCCCAAAGCCATTTATCACCTGTTTTCCTCAAACCATTTGCTCCCTCCACGCCTCCTTCAACCCTTTTATCCTCTCCACTCTCTCCCAAGCCTTTTATTCCCTTCTGCCTCTCTCCACGTCTTTTATTTCCTATACTAAGGCTCCTCTTGTACCTGGTTTTCCTTTTACCGAATGATTTTAAGATATTGGCATAGCTTTTTTTTTCTCTCTTACTACGCTGCTGGAAGGAAATTAATTAGAGTGCATTTATCTATTTTTCTCATATTATCTGTAGGGAGATTAAAAAGTTTGATATTGGAAGTGCTGCTATGAACGCGCCTGGCTCGGCTAGTTAGGGCTTCAGTGCGTTTTTTTTTTTTTTTTTTTACGTAAGAGGGTCATTGGCAAAAAAAAAAAAGATGGTCATTGGAAAAAAAAAAAAAAAAAAAAGAGGAAAAAATCCCACTGAAGTGACAGTTTATCTGCAGCATCACCAATGCTTCACTTTAGCTTTGGGTCTCAGCGCTGAAGGTGATGGGCAATGCTTCATTGTCAGTATATTCGTGTATCATGAAAATCAGAAGCAGGAAGAGGTAAGTCATCGAGAGTTCTTTCTTCAAGACACTTATCTTGCAGTTTTGGATGATCACTTTCACTTTTCTTTTGGGATCGTCACCTCGGTCGGCATTTTTTTTTTTTCGCTCTTTTTGCTGTCCTTAGTCTGTGCCCCCCTTTCCTCCAAAAAAAAAAACAAAAAAAGACTGTAGAAGGCAATGTAGGTCTAAATATCTGTGAACAAGCATCAGATGAAATGTAAAGTAAAAAACAATCCCTTATGTTCTCATGTTCGTGGGTCCTTCAGTAATTTTGTTAGCATTGTGTGGCCGCGGGTGGTTATTCCTCAGCCCGAGATGACGAGCCGTGTCCCTTGAATGAAAGTGACGGGAAATGAACGTTCCTAATTATTTCCGCCATCATTGCAGCATTCACCTCGTTACTGCTGCCTGGAAAGGAGGAGGAGGAGGAGGAGGAGGAGGAGGAGGAGGAGGAGGAGGAGGAGGAGGAGGAGGAGGAGGAGGAGGAGGAGGAGGAGGAGGAGGAAAGGACAGGGTTAGCATGCAGATAAGGTTCCGAGTTTATTTGTGTTTTTTTTTTTTACTTAAACTATTCGTCTTTATCTTTGCCTTCCCTTCCCTTCCCTTCCTTCAGTTGCGCCATGTTCCTCGCCTGCCTGTCAATTAAAGAAACACACTGCAGTCCTGAACACGTATAATAAAATCAAGTTCAGCATAAAAAACGAGTTTAAGAATAATTTACGATACCTAATTTTTTTCCATTAACTACCTCAGCTGCGTTTCATCTTCCTCTCCTGACTGCTGGCTGACTAAATACACTGCAGTCTTAATAAAGTTGTGCATAAGCTTCGAGGCTCAAGAATAATTCAAATCGTACTTTCCTTAGTGAACTCAGCCACGCCAGCTTTCTCTCTCGACGGTCAGCTAAAACAATCACACCGCAACCCTACGTAGACCATAAAGTCAACCTTGGACTGTATCATCTTTAGTCAAATTACGCGCTGCCTTTCACAGATATTAGTTTACGAGAGAAATGATTGATTGAAATGGAGGCTCAGCTTACCTTTAATACTTCCGACCCGAAAATCTGCCACCTCATTAATTAAATATGACTGAACAAAGAGTCTTCACGGTCATTAATTTTCCTCCAGAATAAAAATAAAGCTCGAGGAACTGATGCCGTGACTCTTCTGCTTCTTGCCCTCCGTGTGATGAACGAAAGCCACAGCGAAGTAGTAAGTCGTTCAGATCGTTTCCATCTTTATATTTCAGGGACTCTTAACCATTTTGCTGCTATGGGCGTCTTTTGTTAACCTTGAGGCCACTGTAATAAACTGTTTGGATAGGCATAAAGATGAAGGATATAAATGGTTTAATTTAATCTCTGCCATGTCACAGAAGTACATTTTTAAGACAATGTAGTACAAAAAAATAAGTCTCTTAAAAGTTGTAGATGATATTGGGAAGGAATGACTACCTCGTGAGAAATTAACCATATTTGTAAAGTCTTTCTTCACTCTGTAGTCTTTCACACTTAATTTTTTCATCTCTTTTGGTGGTAAACTGTGGAGCGCTCTACCTTTGTCTATTTTCTCCTTTCTGTGTTCCTATGACTTTACTGCTTTAGGAGAGGAGCATCGGGATATCTCCTGAAGAAAATTACCCTTCATTCTCGATTATCTTCTTTATTTAACTTATTCTTTGTGAGCGGCAAAATTAGCAGCCTTATTCAATGTTTAATTTTTTAATTCTTTTTAATTTTTTATTTATTTATTTATTTATTTATTTATTTATTTTTTTTTTTTTTTTGTGTGTGTGTGTGTTGTGTGTGTGTGTGTGTGTGTGTGTGTGTGTGTGTGTGTGTGTGTGTGGTGTGTGTGTGTGTGTGTGTGTGTGTGTGTGTGTGTGTGTGGGTGTGTGTGTGTGGTGTGTGTGTGTGTGTCCCTTGATCTGCTTCCTTTACGTATAGGACACTTGACTTGACCCTTTGTAATGCGAGCAGGTGAGGCAAGGAGGGCAGCGAGTATGACGACGCGGTGAACGGAACGGAAATAAGGGGATAAATATAATAAAGACCTCCTTTAGGTACTCCAGTTAAGTGGTCCAGAAAGGCACCACCTGACGCTCCACCTTACACCTGATACCTGACGCGATCTGACGCTACACCAGCACCATCACCACCACCACTACCACCATCACTATCATACATCTATCTCTACTCATCACGTTTTGCTACCTACATACCAGCCTGCCTGCCTATCTGCTCTCACCTTCACACACACACACACACACACACACACACACACACACACACACACACACACACACACACACACACACACACACACTTACTTCTTACTTACAATGCATACGTCTCCCTTTCCCTCCCAAACATGTACATGCTCAAACAAACCAGCCTGCCTGCCCTACCTGCTTTCACCTACACACACACACACACCACACACACACACACACACACACACACACACACACTCAAACAAACCTTTCAAGCGTACATAAACAGCAAACATAAACAAGCCTCACTCACCACGTACACACAACACGTACTGCATACTCAAGACACACACACTTACGTACGCAAAACACACATGCACATAAACCCTCAGACAGGTATATATACACGCCCCCTAACACCGTCACACATACACACACACACACACACACACACACACACTCACACAGAGCAAAAGGAAAAAAATAAACCCCCAACACATACACACCACTTAACTCTCATATTCCCACCGTACACAACACATCCTAAGCCTCGCCTCACACAACACAACCCAAGCCTCGCCTCACACAACGCACCAAACACGAGACGCAAGCTTCCCGAACAACTACAGGAGGGAAAAATAACAAAAGGCCCCACCACACTTTACTTGAACAGTGGAAAAGCCTTCATAAAACAAGCTTCCCGAGTTTAGTGTTAAATTATGCAATATGCAACGGACCAGCTGGCTTTGTTAGTATAATGCCCGTTACGTAAGAGCCGAAGTGTGGGCTGCGGAGCGCTCGTCTGATGAAAAAGTAGATAGTTTATTGGCCGGAGAAAAAATGACCCAGAAAATATTGGTAGGCTTGCGCTGAAAATACAGAATATATATTGATAGGTTCTACGAAACAAATACGAACTGTGATGTGACTA
>NC_087152.1:35684316-35686816 GCF_035594125.1 Scylla paramamosain | reverse complement strand
ACAAAGATGGTGTTTAAAACTCAAGCAATAATATCTTTTTCACCATTCTGCTTAAAAAAATGTAAACAAGGAAAAAGAAAAGATATTTTTTCGGCATCGTGTAAAAAAAATAAGTAAGAAAAAAGTAACCTTCAATCACTGATTCATTTTCACACACACACACACACACACACACACACACACACACACACACACACGCAGACTAATGACGTAACTCAACTATATATAAACCCCGTACACTTATCACCACGCGTGACGTCAGCAACGCGGAGGCAAATAGCGCGTGCGATAATAACTAACTGATAACTTGATACCAATATAATCATAACGTAACCAATACCTTGTCTGTGTTAAAGAAAAAAAAACTATTAAATTTATTTCCATTTTTTTTTTTTTCTTATCGTTAGTTAATCATACGTTACAACTGAAGTGTTTGGTTTTCTATTGATCATCTTCTATCATGAGTATTCAGGTATTGATCATCTGCCATCAGTGTGCAGGTACTCAGGGCATCACGTTACTGCGGCACGGAAATAATTGGGCTAACCGTGGTGTCTTCAGGTAAGCTTCCACTATAGCCATCCCGGTGTGCTGGCCTTCTGTCTGTTGGCGCGGTCTAGTTATCCTAGGCACCGCAGAGACAGACATACAGACACACAAACACGCAGAGACAGACACAGATAGATGGATGGACATTCAGACAGACAGACACGGATATATGGACGAACAGAACAGTAGATAGAAAGATAGGCAGATATAAAGACAAAGACAGACAGAAAGACAGACGGGTATACACACACACACACACACACACACACACACACACACACACACACACACACACACATACACACACACACACACACACACACACACACACAAAGACCATTAAATTCAGTCATTCACATTATGCTATCTCTCTCTCTCTCTCTCTCTCTCTCTCTCTCTCTCTCTCTCTCTCTCTCTCTCTCTCTCTCTCAAGAACACTTATACCACGGACCATTACGAAAGATATATTCCCCTTCCGACATTCATAACTTCAAAATGTATAACTTCCAGCTTAACACTGCATGCATCTGGAGTGAATAATTTATCATCATTATCACCATCATTGCTATTATCTAACACACCACACACACACACACACACACACACACACACACACACACACACACGAACAGTATACAGCAAGTTAAGTCAGTAAGCAGCAGTGGGAGTTTTTTCATCGCTCGCTGTTGCCTCGGGTCTATCGCTCATTACTGCTCACATCTCTCATTGGTAACGGCGGCACATCGAACACAGTGTAGTGGTCTTCTAGCTTTACTTGCTGCAGTGTTACATTCTTCGACTCTGCAGCGGCTGGGGCAGACTCGCAGGCTCCTAGCGGCACCACCTCACAGGCTACTTCACGGCGGGCAACTAGTGCAGTAAAAAAGTAAAAAAAAGTATCCACAAACCAGGAATAAAACATACGATGACTGCCGCAACTGTGTCATGTATTAGTGCAATGAATTATCACTTCTCATCGTAATGGTTGATGTTTTTTTCAGCAATGACGCGGTCTGAGTCGGCTGAGGTATCACTCGCCTCTGGAGCGACGCGTGGCGGGGCGAGGGTCGATGCTATCACCTCCGAGGCCAGACACACACTGAGGTCCGCTGGCCGCCTCCCTCCGGCCCCTCCACCTCCCCGGCGACCGACTCGCCCTGGCACTCTCTTCCTCCGGCTTCCTGTTAAGCTTTTCATTTCCTTCCATCCCATCACGGAAACACTCGTATTATGTTCTCTAATTTGCCTCTTCTAACGTTCCAAGTGTTCATTCGGCGTATTGATCTCAAGTACAAATACATTTCATGCATAAATTATTCATCACACAGCCAACCCTGCATTCGATCGTCCCCTGACAACTATTGCCAGTGTGAAGCGGCTGCCCGTCTATCCGTCAATCAGTGTCTGTACATCCATACATACACGAAAGCCATGGGACATCCTGCTCCTCTCAACCAGATGGGAGACTGATACATGTCGGAGTAACGTTTTTTTTAGTAAGTGTGCCCAAGTGAATAATCAGGGGAAGGAATGAGCCGGATGCGGTCAACAGATACATGGCGTGCTGTGAACCAAGCCTCCTCTCGGTCTTATCATGTTTCATGTGAGCCATCAACCCCGCTGTCAGTTTATAAGATTCGTAGCCACTCCCATTAGACAAATCTCTCTCTCTCTCTCTCTCTCTCTCTCTCTCTCTCTCTCTCTCTCTCTCTCTCTCTCTCTCTCTCTCTCTCTCTCTCTCTCTCTCTCTCTCTCTCTCTCTCTCTGTGTGTGTGTGTGTGTGTGTGTGTGTGTGTGTGTGTGTGTGTGTGTAATAGTAGTAGTAGTAGTTAATTAACCAGAAAGAGGTAACCCCATCCGAAGATACAAAACGATGTGTATAGATCAATGCTCTCCACTTTCAGGGATGATACATAATACCGTAAGGCCTGACGCACTAGCCGCTGGTATC